>NW_007578779.1:172087-222412 GCF_000690725.1 Stegastes partitus
GCAGTTCGACACCCCTGGTATAGGGGGTGATGTCGGACACAGCAACTGTCACACCTTTTCAGGGGGCGGGGCCTGGCAGCAGGGCAGATGTGCTCGCTCCTTTGTTTACAACCAACACGTGGGATTCAGTGAGCTTCAAGATAAGTTAACTTTGTGGAGTAAGTGGTCTAAACCAAGGAGGTGATCTGGGACTTAAAGACCGTCATGTTAAAGGCAGAGAGAGAGCAAGAAAGGTGAAAGTGAAAGTCTGAACACGGACTACCGGTAAGCGCGTCAGCTGCACCGCTTCAGCAGCGTCCAGACGTCGGCGGAGAGATGCCGACACGACCGGAGGAAAGTTTCCTCACATGCTGTTTGGCCGAACAGGAAGTCGGAGCTCACCAAGCTGCACTGCAGCAACACGCCGGTAAGAGTCAGAGTCTATGATGGTCGCCGGATGTCGGCTCGACTGGACCGGAACAGACTTTGTCCCGCTGTTAACCGACGTTAAGTCTGCGCTCAGCACGAGTCCCATCAAGTGCGTTCCCTGCGCCACAGAAATACACCGGTACTGAGATCATAGCCACAGGACTACAGCTGGAGAGACAAAGGGATACATCTAACACCTGAACAGAGAAACAGCAATCCAGGGAGACTCAAACCACAGCAGGTAAGTGGGTATCTGCTGTAACCACACAGACACACAGAACAGTGAATTCACACCAGCACAGGTGTTCTACAGGTAACCTGTGGGGTGTGACCAGGCAGAAGGATCCAGGTATATGAAATATGAAACTGGGTGGAGAGATATTCTCCAGATGATAGAGAACAGGACAGTGGTTAGCAGCTGTGTTTGTTAATTCAGGTTGTCCTCATCAGGCTCTGTGTAAATTCCCATAAAAAGGAACATTTGACGTGTCATTTAGTCTCACGTGCCAAGATCCAATGGCTGCACTGGAGAATGTTCCGGCTGTACCTCATTATCGTTCTGCTATAAGGGAGAAACAGAAGCTGGAGCTTATCTATAAATCGATTACAGTCATTTTGAGGAGTACCGAACACAGGATGCAGCGATGGTGTCCCTTCAAAATAGCAACTGAGGAGGAAATGTTTTTTACACGAGGAGGTGAACTTGCTGTTTTCTGGTGGTAGGTTGCTACTCGGAGGTTGTTGTTGTTTCCCAAAGCGAAGGAAATTTAGAAAACAGTAACACAGAGATAGTGGAAGGGGAGAAGATTGTGACATGAACAGGCAGCCTTATACCCAAGACCTACATCTGATGAGTCAGACTACATGTCATTTCACTCTTCTTCTGAATGTCAGCCTCAACCTTCTAATCTGCTGGAAGCAATTGAGGAATAGAGCGATTTCAAACCTGCTCAGCTCCACATTACAATTATGGGAAGTTGTTTCAGAACTGCGGGTGGAGAACTCTTGTTTTTTCATATTGAATTGGATGATTGCTGAAGTGCTCGACTTGTGGTTTTAAAGGTTTATTGCACCCAAAATAGTGCCTTATATTTAACTTTATTTAGTCCTTAGATGAATATATGGCACTCCCGTAGTTATCCAGATAGGTAAGCAGCACTGTCGCCAAAAAAATATTCGTGCAGCTCGCCAACATGCTCCTTGTTATGAGTTTGATGTATAGTTCTCGTGATAACCTTGTTGTGTTGGTGTGAAGGTACCTGTTTAGCTACCTGGGGTCTCGGCCAGGCTCACACACACTAAAACTGATCTACACACACACTCAGCTTTCAATTTGTTGAGCAGCATTAGAAGCGGGGGTGCTGTTTGACTCTCCTTTGGGTTTTGAATAAAGTCCAGGAGCGAGGTTTTATTTATTTTTTATTTTTTTGGTTTCTTTTCAGCAAGATGTTAAAGCTTTGAAAAGTTCTCTTTCAGTTATATTTTTTTCTTTGATTTAGCAGCACCCACAAGCCCTTTTCATCTTGTATTTTGCTTCAGTTTTGTTTTGTGAAACGCCTAAGCTCTTTTTTTTAATGTAAATGACATTATTTTACAAAAAAAACCAACACCTGGTTTTATGTTGATTCCATTTCCCTCACAAGGAAGGTTGTAAAACTATTTTTCAGTCACAAATATTGCTTGTATTTTAAGCAGGGGATTATTTCTCTGTCTTTCCTTTGTTTTATGCTGGATAACATTGCAATTAGTTATGGAATATGGAATGTTTGTCAATAAAATGAAGGATTACTTTCTGCAAACACCCCGAGACATACAAGGTTTGCACGTTCACAGTATACCAAGCACGCTGTTAATATTCTCCAAATGTCACCTCATGTTTTCAAGTTTTATTCAATATTCGTAACTTTCCTACTAAAATGTGCATCTAGTAGTTGCCTGCAGGGCTGCAACGGATGATGGTTTCTATAATCTGATGATTATTTTCTTGATTTGTTGTTCTGTTTATAATACAGTAGAAAATAGTGAAAAATGTCCATCAGGTTTTTCCACCGGGGAAAGGAACCAGAAAGTATTTAAGAACATTTAAGAAGCTTGGATCACATCAAACTTTCACTTTTATTCTTTAAAAAATGACTAAAACTGATTGACTATTAGTATTTGACAATTAACAGATTAGCTGATAACTCATTGATTGATTGTTGGTTAATCGGTGCAACTATGTTGATTGTACATAAAACTGCAAAGTAGAGAGGTGTGTTTTCTCCTTCTTTTTAAGACTTTTAGGAGGGAAATTTGGGGGGAGGGAAATCTATTTCTTTAAACTTTAAACATGTTCTTCCTTGTCCTCAGCAGGTGAAGTGGTCAGATGTGTCACAGCCAAAATTCTCCCGCAAATGTTTAGTGACATGAAAACACATCTGTTCTCTTTCTGAAATGTTCATTGCTGCTGATGAAATACTCTTTTGTTGTGAATACACGTTATTGTTGTTGAATTAATGGAGTTTGCTCAGGATGTGGCTCGATATTTGACTTTCACAAGTTCTGAATGTGCACCGTGTGGACGATCGCACAACGTTGGCTTCGGACTAGATGCATAGACTTGCCTTGCCTTACTGGCATTTTAAGCTTCTGTGGTTGGTCCCCAGAATCAAAAATTACTATCTTCAGCGGGACAATTTCCAGTCAAAATGAAGCCCGCCTGTACAGCTGAGAAATTGGATTGCAGCAGGGCCACGTGGGCCGGTTTGAGCTCGCTGCTGAATGTGCTGGTTGCTCCCAGTTTGCTGTGTAAACCAATGATTTCCAAGAGAGGCTTGTTTGAAATTATTCAAATTGTCAGTGAGGTCACTGGAGGGGAACTTCAGTCAGCAGATAAACTGCTCAGCCCCTCTCACCCCCCGCCATATGCTTCAGCTGACACATCCCTGACCCCCTGTGGGCAGATCTCTTTAAGCATGCTCAGCGGTATTTCTATGTACAGATCAATTTGGTTGGAGTACTACAGTTTGTCTCTGAGATATCTGGAGAACACTGGAGCATCTGCTGTGTGTTTGCAGCCCAAGCCCCCTGCCGTAGCATGTCTTATTTGGCAGAGTTATCATGGCACTTCACATACAGTCTATACTCATACGCATACATCACCAGCAGCACTGTATACCGATAAAGGACTCCTTCAAGTACAAAGCACGTCCACAACCACAGGCAACACTCTTTCCCCGAGGGTAGTGCCTCCGTTTGGTCCTTCTTCCTTCCTACAAATGTTGAAAATACTGTGCCAATCTTCCACGGGGAGCAGTTCCTTACAACAAAAGAACAGAGGGATGATTGTGAATAGCATATGTGCCTAAATGAGCTTCTCTTATAGTATTCATGTTATGCCCCCGCATGATGTCTGTATGAATCGGTTTGAAGAAAACGTCTCGCATACCGTTACTGCTTTGTTAATATTTTGGTGCATCAAGGAAGAGTTAGCTGCCTCTGTGGTCCACACATTTAGGATGGAAATGAAACAGCTGAGGTTTGAAAAGGACGTGCCGAAATGTTTTGCATTAGAGAGAAGAGAAGAGAGGGGGAAAAAAAAAAAGCATTTAATTACAGTTTTCTAGGGGTTTTCGAGGAGTAAAAATCTCTAACAACTCCAACAGACCGTACTACGTTTCTTTCTGCAAGACTTGCAGTCAGTGAGTCAGTTAATAAATGGCAAAGTGGGTTCATAAAAAGGTGGCAGCACTTGCCTAGAGGTTAGAGGAGCTGGCTGGTGAATGCTAGGTTGTAAGCTTATATTCTCACACCAGCTAAAAGAAACAGGGTGTTTTAAAGGGGCAAAAAATCTTGCCTTCTTCAGAAAATACTGCAAAGATTCCCCCTGGGCAAAGTGCTCAACCCCAAATCTCTCCTGTGAAACTACAAACTGGTCAACAGTATAAGCAACAGAGAGAGCGTGCTCCCTTCCAAGAAGATCTTATATCTGACCTGTACTTTATAGGGAGAACGGCTGGTATATTTGTACATTTTCATTTCACAAGTCTCATATTTCCAAACACAGGCCTCATAACTGTATGAACTGCACATTATAGGGGCTGTAAACTATACATTAAAACAGATATATATATATATCTGTTGTAACGCTTCAGGATCAGATTTATTTTGTATTTTTTATTTTAAGAATGAAGCCATTATCAAAAGCCTTAAAATATTCCTCAGCTCACTTGCAGGGATTGTTCCAAAAACTCTGCTATGCACTTCCAGATGGTGGAAATCAAAGCTGTTAATTAACACACTGATAACAGGCTTGTGCTGGTAATTCATTTATGTTGCAGTGTAGGATAAATGTGGGATTGTGTAGAGTGAATCTCCTGGACAGTTGGCTTCTTGTGCAGTGTGTTTTCCTGATTGTTTTTTTTTTTTGCTCAGTGTGTATTAGAGGAGAGTTCACTTCTCCTACATAAAGGTAATCGTTTTCAAAGCTCTGTGAATGTGTTAAAGTTAACAGTCACATAATAGCAGGTATTTATTGTCATTTCATGAAGAGGATTCAGTCTTTGAGAGTGTAGTCATTATGTGTACCACAGCAGTAAGATAACACTTGATTTCTCCATTTGTAGCTGTCAGTTGTCACAAAAAGAATGTCTGAAATCATTTTATTTATTCATAATTACAATTATTGTTTTTTAAACACTTTCGAGAACTGGTTCATGATTCTAAAACCAAAAAATAAACATTGATTTTAGTCAGAATACTGCTAGTTTAACATCCATTTTCTAGCTTTTTTACAAAGTTTCAAGCCCCATCATATGGTCATCATGAGTTAATAAAGTTTCCTCAGTCGTCATGAAGACAGACAATCATCCACGTGGACGTTCAGCCTCAGTAGATGTTGTGATTTTCCCCACAGCAGTTAGAGGACATCTTATTCGACATCTTTATCGTGCCACAGATGGCACAGACAGTGTCTGATATGGCTGAAAGATCCAGCAAAAGCATATAAGCGGACATTAAGTTAGAATTGTTTTGCCAGACTACAATTTCTGAGATCAATAATTAATTTTGATGTGTAAAAATGCATTGCTTTTGTCGTAATAAGCTAAAGGATTTCAAACATAACTGTTGTTTTGCTACTTCCCAGCGCTGGTCCCTGTAGTTTATCGCAGTGTTTTATCACTGTGCAGTAAAGCATAAGTACAGCTGCTTTGTTTTTTGGCAGCAACCAGGGAGCTACATTACCACTGTTGTAGAATTTGGCACTGCGCTCCCCCAGATCACTTGTCCATCAAAGTTTCTGGCCCAGACTGTCACGTTTTTTTTTTTCCTCCTTTGATGTTCTCTTGATGAACTTGGAGTTTCTGTGCTTTTGTGCTGTTTCATCTGTTCTGACATGGTGGCTGTCGCTGCTCATGATAACTGCCCAGTCCGTCTGTTTATTGCAAGCTGTTGCAGCAGCTGGAAACATAAAACACATTACTTCCTATGTGCCAGAGAATTTTTCAGAGAAGAAAACTACTATAAACAAGGTGCTAAGAACTGCAAATGCGAAAGCTGTCATGAATGGGATATTCTTTGAATCACAATTCTGTAATATCAACAGGGAGCACAGAGTATCACAATTTCCCTTTTCAGCAGGAACCTTTCCATGAACCCATGAAAGCTGTTAGGAAGTCAAGGCACTTTTTTTTTTTTTTCCTGTATTATGTGTGCAGGAATCTTTTGGTTGCTTGCAGTTGGAACTGACCCCTAGAAATATTTATGCTCCCAAGGCAGTACCTTGTGTTGGTTCAGGACCTAGCAGGTGGAGTTTGTAGTCGTAAAGGTCAGAACTAACCAAATACGAGACGAGTCTAGAGGCCGCTACAAGCTGCATATTTATTCAGACATCAAGCAAACAGTGTATGTCTGTGTAGGGAATTTACTTTGTTGTTGAAGTAACAACTGGGCAAATTAAATTAAGAAATGAATTCACACAATGTTTCAAAAGCAGATAAAATATGTAGAAAATACACTTTGACTCGGCAAATAGAATCCTCACCTTACTGTGAGTTCAGACTCTCTCTCTCTCCTCGTCCTCTGCATTTCCAATTTGCCTCGACATTCTTGAGATGCTTAGAAAAACAAAATTGTGCTGCGAAAATGTTCTGCGACTCCATGTTCTCTTTTTAACCGAAATCCTAAAACTATTTGGTCATATCAAGCTCAGCATCGAATTAAAAAAATACCCAATTTTTTTTTTTTTATTGATTTCGTATTCTGACGTGACATCTCATCTGAGGGGCCTTGTCTCAGAAGAATACGGTGACATGAATGGTTTTGTCATCCATCCAGAATTTGGTGCTAAGATGCCACCTTCTGACAAAACCCATCATTGTGTAATCACCAGCCATTCATCTAAAATGACATGGTGACAGATGTTTTGGTGAGAGGATGTACGCCGTCTTTTTGCTGTGAGAGCACTTCCTCTGCAGATTCCCAGCTGTGCTGGCAGCTGTATCTGCTGACAGCTAACATGGTTTCTGCTTTGTGCGCAGCCTCTAATTTTCCTGTGATCTCCATATTTGGAAGGCACATTATGCATTCAATATATTTAGCTCATGTTTCTACACAGACCAGCTGACATGTGACCTTTGGTTGTGCGGCAGAGTCGAACAATTTTTTGCTTGAAGAGTGAAAAACAGGTATAATCAGTTTGATTTGATCGGCTTCAGAACTTCAGGAAAAAAAATGTCTTCATGACAGATTAACTAACTTAAATTTAATAACAGCCTGCTGTTCAAATGGGCAAAATGCCGATGGACTACTTTTACTGTACCCTGGTTTGTGTTATTCACAGCACAATAATAAACAGAAATAGTGGCCATAACACCTGAGTGTGAAAACCAAGGCAACTGGAGCTGCATGGGTGTCTTAAAGGTGTTTCATGCAAGAGGTTGCTTCAGTTCTAGCTGACTGGTGGGCAGTCGTAGGCCTTGAACCTGTTGTTGGGCAGCTTTATTTAGATATACCATGACCTAGATGACTCAGAATCCCAGTGGAGTTGGTGGCCACACTTTGACAAAAGAGTAGCAAAGGAATGTGAAAGAATACGTCTCTGGTTTATTTCTAGGAGCTATTTTCAGAAAGGCCTGATTTGATTGTGGAGCTTAAATTGAGTCCATATAGTTGAGCCAAATCTAGAAACAGCTAAAGCCTAAGCCTGGCATTGCCTCCTTCATTTATCTTTATTTATTTATTTATTTATTTTTAGGTAATGTCCAAAAGAAGAGGCACTTGAGCTGCCATAATCACCAGGATGATATTAAATAGGACCAGCTAAGCTAATGGTTTGATTCATTAAGCTCAATTAATGCATTAATTTGTGTACGTTCCACCTCTGAGTTATTGTCTTCTCATAACTTGTGGGCGTTAAGATCAGCCCTGTGAAGTACAGTAAGGCAGTGAAGGATTTCACTGATTTAAAGAAAATATGTTTTTTCCATATTAAGATGCAAATGTATTCATTTATGTGGCCAAAAATCTAATCATTTCATCTAATAATCTGTAGGAGTATGAAGCATGACAGACGGACGGCAGCATGATTATGCAGCGCATGTTGGCAGGAGGTCAAAACACCCTGATGGGGAGGAAGTGTAACATCGTCCTGAAAGTGCAGACTGAAGTAGTGGGAGTCCTTGAAGTGAGATGGGTCATCTGCACTGCATCAAATAATTAACAACACCTACTGGAACTTTACATAAACGTTTCATTTTTTAATGCATTTGACTTGTGTACTTTAGCGAGTGCTGGTTCTGGTAGGCACGTGGTTGTTTTCATTTAAAAACTTGTTCAGTTTTATCTTTACAGCTCATCCACATGTATTTGAAGCAGCAGTAGCATGTTTATAGATAGATTCTATTAAAATGTTGCTATCACCATCATCTCGTACATCCTTCATGGAGCTGCTAAAAAAACAGAATTAACTTACATGCGAGACAAGAGCAGAAAACAAAACCCTGCTTTAGTTTTGGCAGTCAGAAACAGTGGTTAACTCCTACTAATACGGTTAAGCAACATGGATATTTTCACTGATGCAGACTTCTCTCTGGATTTGCTCGTTCGCGGTCGCAGGAGACAGCAGCGATAACTGAGTGATGCAAACGCTATTCTCTGGCTTATGCAGGCATTAGAAAGTATCCTCACCTTTAACTATCCAGGAAATGGTCTTCTGAGAATGCACCAATAAGCTTTACTTCATTTTTACACACATTCCCACCTGGAGGCTGTCCATTACAATCACAGTCTACCATGGCCCACTGAGAAACAAATAACTGGCACTCGTTCACGCACATTACAAAGCTGCTGTGTCACTGAAAATAAACACACTTCTTTAATATAACTTTTCTAAAACTTATCATATACTTTTTAAAAAATCATTACACCAAACCCTTTTGTTTTTGCCAAATGTACATTAGTAGCTATGCAATCGAAATCAAAGATGACTTCAACAACACCAGGTTATTATGTTTAGGCTTCTAACAGCATGTTGCCATCAGATACTGTCGGCTAACAAACAAATATGATCCAACAAACTGGGTTACAATTGGAAAACGTCCAAAAATGATAAAAGATAAACATAAATGGGATTGACTGAGTGACTTGCTGCCTCCTTATTACCCATCACTAAGGTGCACTTAGCTTCCATTTGCTCCAGTTGGGCTGCTCGGCGAGAAGTCGATAAAACTGTGCTTGTTCAGGGCAGCTCTCAGGTGTGACTGTGTGTTATGAAGCATGCCGTTGATTTCATGCTCAGTGAACCTAGCTTTAAAAAGTTTACGACTAGGCGCTGACAAATTATCAAATTGGCAAACAATGTTTACCTATTGTGTGCCTTGCTGCTTGAAAATTCAGATAACTTGACTCGTGAGTGTGACAGTGGCGGGGGGTGGCAAAGGTGACAAAACACTTCCTGGCCACTATGGCAACAGTGTCAAATGGAGTTAAACTTAGAACCACCAATCAAAGTGAACAGTTGAAATGTCCCAAACTACTACCAAGTGGATCTTTAACCAACCGTGCTCTGTGCAGTGCTGCTACCGAGGTCAGGAATTAACTCTCAATATAGGAAATCAAAAACAGGGAGTTGAACATCTGTCATCACAACTGACTAACAATTCCTGACTAATAATCGTTGCTACATTTCAGCATCTTTCTTTTGGACTTCCTCTCCACACCTGTTCTGTTTTGGTTCAGTGTCACTGCTGTAGTCAGTGTTCAGTCTCCTCCCTCCTCAGCACCACACAGCAGATGGACCACGTTAGTAACTAGCTGTTGAACATCGTGGAACATTTATCCGCCCGGCTATTTCTGTGGGGAGGTAGCAGAGACCAAAACGGAGCAAAAAAAGGAGAGTGAACACTGGATGGGCTTCTTCTCCAAATGTAAGGTGTATTGCTTTATGAATGTGTGACATGCAGTCTGTGATAATAAGGGACTGTTATCTTTACATCTGTTAAGATGCCCTCATGTGACCAAAGATTACCGAAGCATATTATATATTACAACAAGAAGTTGAATAGCAGCACAAAAGCGCACGATAAAAGCTGCCGTCATCATTCACAACCGCTCCATTAATCAAATGTCAGACCTGATAAGCTTCAGTTGTCATACAGCAACATGCAAGTTTAAAGGAGCTTCACGACAGCTACAATCCTCCTCCTGAACTGAGAAAGCAAACTCTGTTTTAAAGATAATGCTTATTATTTATTCATATGTTTTGCCCATCGACAATGTGTTACCCTAAAGCTTGTGTTTTTATATTAGGCTTTGTCACAGCCTTTGTGTGTGTGTGTGTGACAACCACAGAAGACAACAGCAGCCTTGTAGATGAGATATCGTGTGTTAATGATTTCAGAATTAGTGTTCTTCCGTAGGCTTAATTTTTTTGAAACGATGAAATGAAGAGTTTCTTAAATCAGTTCACAATTAAAGCCACATCCCTGTAATTCTTCTGTGATATGACATTTACTTCTAATTTTACAATAAAACTCATTTTAACAATGATCAGCCAATGCCGAATGTGTTTTTACTTTCGAAGAGTGTGGGCGGTATTTGGAGGTTATGATTTGGGGCCTCGTCTGGGATCACTAACCTGTCTCTGCTTTGTCTAGAAAAAAACAAGTCAAACCTTGGCCAATCTATTAGTGATTGGAGGACATCTGTAGCCACATAGAGATGTTTTTTTCTTCCAGAAAGCTTAAGGTTGTTTCCTTCCAGAAGGTGGAAAGCATTAAATTATTTCCTGTATTTTTGATGATTTTACTTTTTTTTATCTACCAAATTTGTTTACAAGTGGTTGAATCACTTGTTGTTGGTTATTCGTTAGTCGTAGTCAACTGTTGTTTCTGTGAATCTTCCTCCGAGGAAGCCGTCTGCTTCCGGAGCTACTGCTGGAGTAGCTCCACGGTAAAGTAGGACAGAAAATTTGGTTGAGAGCTGACGGGAAAGGAAGTACTTTGCCCTAGGGTCCCTTTCAGAGAGTACTCAGGGAGAGTAGATCTCCAATAAAGCATGAAAATCGTGAGTTGGTCTCACGTCAGGCTTCTCTCTTGTATGAAAACTTTGATCTTTGACAGATTGTGACTTTTGGTCTTTGGTGTGTGTGAGGGTTAACCGATCTGAAAGTCCGTGTGAGTTTAGTGGGATTTAGAACCCTCTCCTCTCGACTTATTCCTGGGTCTGTTTCAATGTGTGTGCAGGATTTCTAGTGCCGAGGGTTGTGTGTGTTAGGTACATCCCAGGTGATGTGATGAGAACAGCCTGAGGCGCGAGTGTGGAACAGAGACAGAGTAAGAAGGATGTGTGGTCCAAAATAGATAAATTCAAAGGAGAGAGACTTTGTTTAAAGATTTAATTGCTGTTAGGTACATAGTATTTGGTTTAGTAGCCAGATCTGTGACACGATTGCAGTGCCTTCTCCAACGTTGTGTCATAATATTTGTTGGCTCTGTTTTGTACAGCTTTAGTTGAAGTTGAATATATATGAACTGGTTTTCCTTAACATGGAACCTGAAAAAACCTTCTGCTTTATTTGCTGGAAGACAGTTTTTGCACAATGCCTTTTTGTGATCAGGTGACAGAGCTTTACCCCACATGGCCTCAGAGTGACTCTTCTGAGGAATCTTACAAAGCCCTCTTGTATCATATAAGAGAATCACTTGTTTGGAATGTGTCCACAGTTTGGCATGCCGTCGGAAAGAAGGAGCGTAAAAATACAGTTCGAGAAGGAGACGCTTTTCATCGGCGAGGAGCTGAGTCCTCCCTGTAGAGAACAACAGCAGCAGCCACCACCACGAAAACATGTCTGACAGGAGGTTGATGGATGAATGAAAACGTTCACCTTTCTGGCTAAGTCACTAACGTTCCCAGACGCTGATGTTCGATTGGTTGGTATGTTGACTTGGCGGCAGGTCAAAAAGTTAATTGTAAATAAGAAGCAGAGATCCATCTCTTGCGCTGCACACTGAGTGCACGCACAAGAGTTTGACGAATCCACAACAGGCCACTCATAAATATGAAGCGAGCCGGAGTATAGGTGCTGCTCCCTTGATAGCGGCTCCTCATTTCGATTTCAGGCGGCACATTTTATGAACTGTCTCTGCTTTCTGTCTGCATTGTAGCTGCTTTTATTAGAGAGTAGTTTGATTTAACTATCGTACATATTACGCTATGATTATTAATTTGAGATTTTTAACAACCTCAGGCAAAGAAACCGCCAATAACAATTAGCCTTGTGGATAACTTGAGCTCATTTATATTTATTTAGACGCTGATTATTCTACATTGTCCCTTTTCAACCATTCCTCGTTAGTATAGTGGTGAGTATCCCTGCCTGTCACGTGAGAGACCGAGGTCTGATTCCCTGACAGGGAGGTGTCAGTCTTTACAGAATTTCCTTCTGGGATTATTAAAGTCAGTCTAAATGTATAATCTGAAATTAAAATGCAATCAAATCAGTGAGATTCGATGCATTTTTCAGTGGAGGCAATAGGGAGTTGCTTTGACTGTATATAAAGATGGATTAACCCTCAAGGGTAGCTTTCCTGAAGAGCAGTTCTGAACCTCTACTGTGGTGGCTCCAGCTGTTGGTAGTGCCTGACTCTGCCTATGGTCCGGCTAATCCAAGAATGAGCAAAGTGTTGGAGTTAGAGTGGAGCTGAGGCAGCCAATGCAAATGCAGCAGACTCTCCTGTCACTCAAAGTGGCCTAACTTATGCATGACTCTAAGCTTTAATACAATGTAAACAGGTGAGTTATATAAAAATTTCCCTCCCTGTTGTGAATATTAGCTGCAGAAACCAAAACCACCTTTTGTAGCAGGTTGTAAATGCTTATTTCTGCTATAAAGTTGAGTATTTTAACATGGGGGGTCTACAGGGGATTACTCTCTTTTGGAACCAACCTCAAGTGGACATGTGAGGAGCTGCAGTTGTTTTGTAGTTGCAGCTTGGGCGCCCGTAACCCTCCTGTTCCTTACCAACATGGGAGCAGCATGTCTGACCTCCGGGCTGCACAATGTTAATGCTTCCTTGATGTAAAAAGAACTAAAAATAATGAAATTGAACTCCTGATTCCACTTGATTCAATTTTGGATGAATAGATTAAGGAGTTTGAAGGTACAATCTGATAAGAAAGAAAAAAGAAAACATGGACAATAATTCATATGTATGTCTTTATGCCCATGAAGTAAGAGAACCGTGTCTATTATTAATCATGCAGCGATTTTCTTTCTAATGTGTTTATGTTTACTTTGGAGAAAACTTGTTAAATTACCATATGTAATGAGAAAAGTATGATTATTCAGATCGTTCTTATATTAGTCATTCAACTCAGAAATATACGTTTCTCTACTTACAAACATGTGGAATGAATCAAGTTTTAATCAGTGCTTTTCAAATCTTCTTATACATATTTTAACCATTAGATTCATTAAAGATAATCCTTTACATGTGCAAATGTACGTATGCATGTGATATAGTTATTTCGAGATGCATTTAATTTATGAAAATAACACTAATTGGCAGTTTCAGAGGTTTTTCATTTTCATCCGTTTCAGTTAAGTATTGTAGTTACCACATGAATTAATGATAACAGGAGGGAATATTTCAAGAGCTTGCGCAGTTTTTTTTTTCTGAACCCTTTAGGATACCACTGCTTCAATATCCCCGACTCATTAGACAGGCTGATGGCTCCAAATGCCAAGTGGATAACAGCAGTGCGTCCCTGTGCCACCAGATGACAGATAAAGAAGGCGATAGGCCCTTGTGTAAATTTGTTGGCGGCATGTTGTGATGACATAATTCATTATCCCCCATCCATTTTATGAGGCTGTTATCTATTTCATTCAGATATTATCCATACGCATAAAACGTGATAACACCGAGCTTTGAACTTACGCTGGCGTATTGTGCCTCCCCACTAAATCCCCTGAGCACCACGGTTGCATTTTACCACTGAAGGAGAAACGTCACAGATGCTTCTGTGTTTACCGTTCAGCGTGTGTGTGTGTGTGTGTATGTGATTGGATAATGCCTATATAGCGCTCCGTCTCCTCTATATTTATGCCCACACGGCTGTCAATTATCTGTTTTCACACCCAAACCTCTAATTAACTTTTGACACACTCGGTCTGCCGCGATTAGGGGCGCACAAACAGATCGTATTTTGCATTTTTTTGGGGGGGAATATTTAGTGAACGTGGGAATATATGAGCCAGTACGGATGGAAATAGAGGAGGAGAAAGAGTTATTTTTCTGCCCTGGTAGCGACTGCAGAGCCTGGGAGCTAAATCACTTTCAAAGTTAATCTGCTATAAATCCTGGCAGGCAGTCCAAATCTAGGCAGAGAAACTTTTGAAATCAAATGTGGAATTTCAATGATCCTCGCGCTCGGAAAGTAGGTGCTTCACTGGAATTCAGCAACAACAGCGGCAACAAAACAGGGCAGGTATTTCCCTTCTTGGGAACATCAGCATCTCATTTAACTCTGACTTGAGTCTTACACTGAACGCGGTGTATGAAGGGATTTCTGTTGGAATCACAGTGATGTGGTACATAGGGGAAGGGATTTAGAGCAGAATAAACATACAGAAAGTCGTGAGGGTAACCAGAGTTCAGCTGGTCAATCACTCGAACATTAATGAGCCCCTGATGTGTTTCTAACTTAGCAGCCTGCTTTGTTCTCAGCAGGACTGTAGATGTTTTGCGTTATGGGCCGTGGGCTTTCACTCAGACTGACTGGGGGACCCTGCAGGCACTCGGTGTTACTTCCTGAACTTGCAAACGGGATGTGTAATATTTCTGTCTAGACAAAGGTGAGAAAAAATGTAGCGAAAATATATGTTTTGCATGCTAAATAGATCGATTTCATCCCCTCCCGCCCCCTGTGCAAAATGACTGGACGTGAATGATTTAAAGATTTTTACCAAGCTAATTAATTACATTGTGAAAGGATGACATTGGTATGACTGTCAGGAGAGAGCTTTCAGTCTGTCTGCTTGCATTAGCGTGGCTCTGAAATAAGCAAATAAATAATTTCCCACAAATGCTAAACTATTCCTTCACAATGCTCATATAGATCAAAACATCTATGGCCTCATCACAAGTGGGTAAACTTTATCTGCTGAGGTAGACGGTGATCAAAGTGGCAGGTTTTGTGATTGAGAGTCAAAACGAAAGTCAGTGTGATAGAAAATGTACTTGAAATGTTCAAAGGTTCATTCCATTAACAGATTAGAGTAAATAAGAACAAAGTAAGCGCAGACAAGAGCAGTTTTATCTAAAAGCAGGACTCTGTTAAACTTCTGGGTAAATTGTGGGTCTCTATTGTGGGCTTCAGCGTTTCCAAAGAGGCTCTGGGTTTTTTCTCAGAGTATCGTGTGTCTTTGATCCACTCAGGCAGTCCAACAAATGCCAGATAGCACACTGTGACCATTTCCACGCTGCCAGCTTGTACTGTATGAAAATTTCAACTAATTCATCCTCAGAGTGTGTGTGCACAGTGTGTGTGTCATCACAGCCCTGAATAACCACCCAGTGAGAAAATAAAGTGATTCTATTATATTTTTTTTGTCATGCACAGGATTTCTGTCGAGTTCAGCATCTGAGAATTATAAACAGCCGACTGTGCACGATCACCTTTACCTTCAAATTCATCCAAAAAACACAATTATTACCAATTAAGAGCACGAGTGAGCGCCGCTAAATGTGTCCGACAGTACCTTCATGCGCACCGACTCTGGCGTGCACCTATAAGTTCTGTATGACAGAGGTGTGACAGAAACTTGGACATTATATGGTCCACATCACAATCATTTACGATCGCAGGAGTCTCTCCATATGAGGCAGAGGCAGGAAAGACCTTGACTTTTCTTTTATAGGCATTTAATTTATGGACCATCTCAAAAATGTGGAAGTACAGACTGTCGCGACAACACTGCTGAAAAAAATCCTGGCAGAGGCAAATGGCTCTGCCATTGTTAACAATCATTACATAATCAGACTGATCTGATCAACTGTACTGTGCCCGGAACAATGCCGTCACACTTGGCCACAGCAGCGGCGAACAGTGAACTGCGACCTGTGATATCATTAAAATGCAACGCATGGTCAGACCACCCTGACATCCGCCTCCCTAAGTGTCATACGCTTCCAACAAACGGCAAACAACAGCATTATTATCTTAGAGGCAGACTGCTATGTCTCCTATCTGCTACTGGCTGATGCCACCAACACCCCGACCCACTCAAACGTATTTTATAATGCCTCAAACCGCACTCGCCTCCAGTGTGCTCGACGAAAGCCTGTTGGCCCACACCGTTAAGGTTTGTGCTTCTCCTACTCTGGTCTAACCAGCTGCCAAGGAGCAGTGTCAATATTTCACCCAGCTACGGCTTTAAAAGACGCCACAAAAGCCTTGTTCAGCTGCACTGTATGAAATGGGTGATGACAATAACAATTTAACAATCCACTTGGAGTTCAATCAAGACATGGATTGGAGGAGGTCATGCTTCAGAAATCTAGAGCAGTTTGAAAAGTCAGGAGACAGAGCCTCATACTGTTAGCTGATACCGATCCTCGAAGCAAAGAAAAAGGAATATGATCCAGTGGAAATGTTACCAGTTTGATGACTTTACACAGACTACCCATTCCTGCACAACAAAGCAAGTTATGCACACACTAATAATTCAAATTACATTATACCTGTTCTCATCTATTAGTGCCACATGCTAAAATATATATATATATAGTTACATATAAAAAGATAAAAAGAAGTTTTGCATTTGTGTACATCTTTTCAAGCAACAGTGACGTCCTACAAAAGAAAAATGCAATGTGCACANGGGGGGGGAGAAAAAATGTTTTTCACATCATCAAACAAACCTCTGCTTGCCAGGAGAAAAGAATGTCAGGAGGTAGTGTCTCTTAAACGTGGCAGCAGAATAACATACCTCAGTGTGTGTGGGTCTACTGCACAATAAAGATTCCACGTATTGAAGAGTAGAACAACAAAGACAGACACAGAGACATACAGATGGGAGTTGGCAGCAGTTAAAGCTCAGCTTGGAGTGGGAAGAAGGGAGATGAAAAAGGGGAAAGCAATGTTACAAGTGTCATTTTAGAGGTGGGTTGTGCTATTGAGGGATAAAACATGAAAGCAAACACTTGGCGTATCAAAACACGACATTTGAAATTTAGATTTTCATTGAGTTAACTTTTATTTTTCAGTGTACTCAAGGAGTTTATTCTTTTTTTAAAAAACTGTTTTCCATGTTAAGCGTATATATACATACAGTAGGTTGCTTATTTAGACATGTGACCTCTGCTGTGGAGCCTCAGTCTGGTGGCCAGAGAGGTGGACAGTCGCCATTCATACCATGAATTGTTGGACCGACCAAGAAAAAAAGAATTCAAGATGTAAACACTCTACAAATAGTGTTGGGACCATCAGAAAGTGATTTACTCTCCAAATTGCTCCAGTGGAGTCACTGTGGCTGTAATGGGCGACTCTCAGGTGTGAATAGAACTGTGACTGAAACCAGGCATCACTTTGTAAGAGGTGAGAAAGTCTGCTCTGGATACATCCACAGTCAGTACACGTGGCTTCCCTCAACAAAAACAGAAATCAAACTGAAGGAATAGTTAGATATTCTGGGAATTGTGCTTATTTTCTTGTCAAGAGTGAAATGAGAGGACTGATGCCACTACCATGTCTGTATGATCAATACTGAGCAGGTAACAGCTCGGTCTGTTAAAATCTTAGAAAATACAACTCTGTGGCTCACAAATTAACATTGTACAACCACACCCATGTGAAAAATGAAAAGCAAAACCAGTTTTTGGTTCCGGTGCTGTATAGTATATGCTGGAGCGATTGCAAAGACTGTCTGGTGTCTTGTTGTCACTATGTGGTTGCCAGGCCAACAGCAAAGATGCTGCACTGAAGCACTGGGTAGACAAACAAAATGTTGTTTGTTATGCTACATCTAAAACCACAGATGACACAAACAAATGAGATACAACCTAATAATTAGCGAGCTTTAAAGGTGTCGGCAGATTTTTAAACTTTGGCGGTTTCCTCCTTCTATCCGTCTTTTTGCGAAGCTAAATTAACCAGCTCTGGGTCCATACAGAGGCTATTTCTTCAGATTCACTCAATTTGCAAAAGACGATATTTTCTAATTTAGCATGAGTGGTTTGGTTTTATTTGCCCAAGTCTTGAGATATCCATCTTTGAAATTACTTCCACTCCACAATACAATGGAGGAGAATTGAAGTCTCTGTAAAGCTCACAGAACTGAAGAGTTAAAATCAACAGAAATGTCTTTGCGGGAGCAATATCCTGCACTTTAGATGAACCATCCACAAAGGAAATAGTCCCTAAAACCTTTTGCTATTGAAAAATAAATAAATAAATAAATAAAATTCTGTTCATTTTAATTGAGGCATGCACAAATTGGTTAAGGTTTTGATCTCGTTTCAATGAACAGACACTAAAAAAGTGTTTCAGAGTGTTTTCCAATGTGGCACTTTGTGTACACCCCCATCTGCAAGGAGCTATTTCACTACAAGAATCCATTACCACACGTACAACATCTATACTGGCTACACAAGATTCTCCCAGTGGAGCATGTCTCTGCTACCTTGAAGAAAAATGACAATCTATACATCTATATGTTGTCTGGCAACCATCAGTGTAGGTTTCATCGCTACATAAACATTGGGGTAGACTAAGTGGAGTGTCTGGGGTCCTCCCCTCAGGAAGTCTTGTGCATCAAAACACTTCATTTTCTGCATTCTAGTGGATTTTCATGCAACAATTAGTACCTGTATCACCTCAAATTATGGTGGATAAGTCTTTATTTATGTAAAGGGAGCAGGTGACAGTTCAATATATAATGGAACATAATATGTTCAGGCTCCCAGGCGTTCAAATACATATTCTTCTGTGAATCAGCTATTCGCATTTAATATTGTCCCTGCTCAGTCACACGCATACGAGACACAACCTCTTTAAATGTGCACGTGGCGTCAGCGATGAATGAATTCATTTCAAGCAACATGTAAACCACCTGGACTTCAGCAGCATTTCTGTTCATTTCCAAAACTTACTGCACAGTTATTGCACGCTGTCTGTGTTTTGGGAGGATTTTTTAGGAATCACATATAACTCAACTATGTTACCGAGTCTGACTGAAAACAAGAATAAAACACATTTTTAGCCATGACTGATTAAAGCATTGATTTTTATTGGGGTGGACAAATGCAGGCATTCTAAATATTGATTGTGACATATCCACCCTCCCAAATCTACTTCTGTGCCGGCAATCAGTCTTGACCCATGGAGTGAGATTTTGGGCCTGATTCTAAGGAGTCGATTAACTTTGCAACGGAGCCCTTAATATTCACGGACACATAGCTGCGCGGCGCATATTGTGTTGCGGCTGACGTTGCTTGCAAATCCGTGTAAATTTGGTCTAATTTATAGTCCAGTTCTCTGTCGATGCTGTCATGCTAAGTAATGTGCCAATTTGAAAATTTATTTAAAAAAAACTTGTGTACTGCAATAGCATAGCATCTTGTCAATAAGTAGTTCAGTAGGGGTATGCTGGGACATGTTGGAATCATACATAATGGGTTTTGGAAGTCTATTCTTTAAAAAATAGCTGCCAGGGTTACAGTTTTATCCGCTACATTTGTTCGGTGTCCCTGTTGCAAACATAAATGCTATAATAGGCAGCAGAGTGGTCATAAGAGGGCAATGCTGAATATTAGTGATGGAACAGAAAAACCTTTTGATCCTTGGCATCGAGAAGTGAG
This sequence comes from Stegastes partitus, assembly GCF_000690725.1. Lineage (NCBI taxonomy): Eukaryota > Metazoa > Chordata > Actinopteri > Pomacentridae > Stegastes > Stegastes partitus. The sequence continues at coordinate 191,836 of NW_007578779.1, forward strand.
CCGCAGCCTTTGTGGTTGCATCTGTGCAGAAATCCACATGAGTAACACTGAGAAAATGTACTTTTTCAAAAATGAGTTTGCTCACTAAAACAGCCCATAAAGACATCTCGGAGGGTAATTGGTAAAGATTTTCGAGCCCGCTGTGATGTCAGGACACCTGAGATCGCCGTGACGACTCTAAAACGCTGCCATTTTCGGCGGCAGGGCAATTTTCCCCCCCAACATGCAGCTTTATTGTCACATCATCCAAATCTGCCCCCCACTACCTGCTGCCGTTACCCAGGTGCCCACACCCTTGAGTGTTTTTCTTCTCATTTCTGAAATGCTTTGATCGGTTTCCCAGCATTTTTTTTTTCTTCTTTCCAGTGAAAAGCATTATTGACTCAAAAGTCTTTGCCTCCCCATGGTGCTCAAAGAAAGCCATTGTAATGAAAAGCAGAGCAGCTCCATTAACACCGTACCTGCTCAGCTGGCAAATACCTCCTACCTGTTGTTAAATGGCTTAATTGGATAAAAAAAATAATAATAATAATAACTGGAAAGAGTTTTTCTAGTCTTGGTATAGAAGAGCTAAAATGTTTTCCTGGTGGACATTCTCTGAAGGCTGCTGTTTGGCTTCGACTGCCTTCTCGTGGGTTTGAAAATGACTGTAAACTGAGAACACTGGTATCATTCCAGAGCATAAAGTCTACAGAGTCTCTGTGAAAATGAACAGTCATATATCACATCCCTCTTCTACCAAGTCTCTTATTTATTAAGACTAGCACGTATATTAAGAACGCCCACGATACTCCGCACAGTATATACATTCAATTCGTAGCTCATATAAACTATACATTACTTAGTCCCTAGTTTGTATTCAAGTGGAGAATCAATTAGTGAATGCAGCCTTGAAAACTGGATCCACAGATCCATCTAATGCGCCATTGGAAATAGATTCTATCTTCTGCTTTCAAAGGGCTTTCGCAGATAAAGTGAATACATTGCGGGAATAAAAGGATTGAAGTTGGATCGTAGAGGCCTACAGATGGCTGATGGTGCAAACCGCATGGTTTCTGTAGCGTTCAAACTTCCTTTCTCAACAGGAATTTTAATTACCGGTGCAATTAGTCAAGGAATGTGTTGGGTCTGTTCGCGTCTGTAAGCCTAATGAGTTACAAAGAATCCCAAAAATTGTGCAGAAAGTACAACGCGCAGTCCGCTAAAGACCTCAAGTATGTATCAGAACACATTCTCTCATTCTTGTCCCTTTTTTTCAATCTGTTTTTACACTTTGCTGTAAACGGATGAAAGTTGTCACCAGACGACTCGGCCTTGACCACAAAATAACTCGGATCCTTTTTAAAACTAAAGGTAAAAAGTCCCCATGATATTTTTTTTACCACGCTTGGTGTGGGAGGTGTTCAAATATTTAGTAAAAGAAGGAATGCTGCACTGAAAAGCACTGAAAATGTTACTTAGGGAAAGTATGTGAGTATTCTCGAACCAGGGCTTTAGACGGAATGAACTAGTAGTCGGTGCAGATGGTGGCATTATTCTATATTATATAATAATTAATCATGATGCATAGATTTGTGATTGTTTTAATTCAAACAAAAGCCACCCAATAACATTTTCCTTCCTTATAGTCAAGACATCATATTTAAACTTATAAAAAAAAAGCAGTATAATAATGAGGAGAATGGAGTTACATCCCACTACTGCCTATAATACAGGTAGTATCACGTGACTGGTATTCAATATTAGGTACTACATCAATGATATTAGAATTGTTGGAACTTGCTGGTTCAGTTCAATAGGTGCTATATTTCTAGAAATAAAGATCTGGCTATCCCACATTTAAAAAAAAACCTCATGTCAAAGGGTTTAAGCTGCAAATCTAAGTCGTATCAATAACAGAACTTAATCTGGTTTTGTGGTCGCTTTAACTCCATCTGCTGCACCGTCGCGGAGATTAAAACCGAAAAAAAATAATAATAATCATAATGACACAAGTGACCCCACATTTCTTTCGCAAAAAAAAAAACAACGCAGTTAATGGCCATTCCGGGCGCAAGAGCCTGTAATATACTGCCAAATGAGTCAGGGCGCAAAGCTGAGGATGAAAAACAAAAGTATAATCCCTCTGCTGCTAACGGTGTCACTCAAGGATTAGTGTGCCAAGGAAAAAAATAACACACTAAGTACTACGCGGATAAATTAAAAGCTCTGGGCAACGTGGCGTGCCTCCAATCGCTTCAAAATACAACATTGATTGTGTTACAATGGGGACGGGGAGGAAGCGTTTTGCGTCTCGGTGTGTGCGCCCTGACAGAATAACACCAACTATAATCTCAACTTCAGATGTCCTGATATCAGTTGATGTGAGCCTCCGGGAACCTGGCGCCCGCTAAATTGAAATGGTGAAAGCTTAAGGCAGTAGATTAGGAGATATTCTCCGAGGAGAGTGACCTGCTGGATTGTTAGGGGGAGAAAAAAGAGTTGTGGCGCCTCACCCATGATAAGCTTTGATAGCGAGTCACACAGAATCAAAAATAAAATAGAAGAAGAACGGGAGGGGGGGACTTCTTTCTTTTGCACAATTAGTCCAAACAAAACGCACAAACACACACCAGGATGGGTTTTTTTTTTCTCTCTTTCCTACCTGTGTGTCCAAATGTAAAGCATCCAGGAGGATAATCCAAAACAAGAGTAGTCGACTGAAGCAACACTTCTTCAAAGTGTAATTAACGGTAATCTCGGGCTCCGGTCAAATCCACGGCGGGTGTAGTGTATTTCCCGATGTGGAGAGAGAGAGAGAGAGACAGATAGAGATAAAGAGAGAGAGAGATGTCCTCGGGAGAAGTTTGCACCTACAAGCAGCCAAACGGGAGGTTGTTAATCCGTTTCCCAGAATAACACACAGCAGCAGAGCGCGTTGAGCAGAGTTCAGCACCACGGACACAGTGGACAGCTCCGACCGCGCAGCGATCTCACCTCGGCCGCTCTCGGGTCTCGTGTGCGCCACCGAGGTAGGAGCCACCAGCCCCAACCTCACCTACTGGCTCAGTCCCGACCGGATTTACATACAATCACACAGGGGGGAGGAGGGAGGAGGAGAAGGAGAGGAAAAGAGGGGAGGAGGGGGGGAGGACGAGCCAATCAGAAATATCCCGTAGTAGAGCAGTACAGGCAAACAACAACAACAGAAGAGAGGAAGGGGGAGAAAAAAAAAAAAAAAACGAGGACAGACAGACTGATAGACGGGATGTTGGAGCGGCTCGGTCCCTGCGTGCCAAACGAAACTGTCCTTGACTAGGAGGGGAGGGAAAGGGAAGCGAGAGAGAGAAGAGGGGGGAGAGAGAAAGAGAGAGAGAGAGGGAGTTGGGTTTCTTTATGGCTATACCTCACTCACATACTGTATACACACACACACACACACACACACCACCTCGTGCGTACTCCAGTGATGGAGTGGTGAATAAAAAGGTGCTGTATCCTCCATTTATTCATCTCCACATCCCCACGCCTCACTGTTACTGTATGACCTCCGGCTGATTTAAACGTGGGGGGGGAATGGCTGTATATTTTCAGAGAGAAAGAAAAACTGCGTTTAATTCTTTGCTTTTTGTTCACGGACCCTATTAGTCACTGTAAAGAAGGGAAACCAATCCCAAATAAGAAGTAGTCAATTCTGTCAGCAATGTTTTCAGAGGAAATCATTCATTATTGTTGTTGGGAGTAGAGTCAACATCCTCAAGAACTTAAATGCACGTTTAAGGTGTTTTTTTCTGACAGTATTTCCATGTTATACCTCTATGTCCTTTTAGTGAACTACAGTTAAACATATACAGCGTATATTCACTTCACACAATCTGCTCCACCTCTGTCAGGTGCAACATTAAAATGCTGCTCACTGTCCATTCATCTATAACCATAACAAGCGAGATAATTCCACATAATGAGCACTTTCACTGTCGATGCTTTAAGTACAGTTTGCTGATAGTCTTTCTGTACATTTACTCGAGTAAACAAAACAAAAAAACAAACAATGTACTTGCTGCACGGCTGTTAATAAAAGGACAAAGCTCCCTCTAATAGGACGAGTCAATAAAAACGCTCTTATTGTTAAGTGTCCAGCCTGCATCACCTTTTAGTTAAAGGCATTAACTATTTAAATCCTGGAATCCAGAATTTTACTGTGCAGTTTTACAAAAAAGTAATTTTTCATAAAACATAAAGTATCAAAGGTATTCATTATGTAGCATGGGTGCTTTAAATGTTAGATTTGATTCTTCATTACTACTGATGCATTCCCATGTAAGAAACATGTTTAGGTCATATCTGATGACGGTGAAACTATACTGAGCAATTTATTTATGTATTTATTTTATATGCAATCGGATATTCTAACCTATAAAAACTCACCAGGTACTTATTAATATCTTACAAGACACGTGTAGTGGAATTAAAAATAGAAATAGTTCATAAATATTGCAGCCTGAGTGTGTTAAATTTGTATTTGAGTGCCTTCCTTGAGAAACTATACTTTGTGACGCCCTCCCTCTGCTTTAAATACTGGTTCAATGTAACTCATCACACATAACATTACATTTCAAAACACAGAACCGTCTTTGCTCCACGTAAACAAAATCAGCTGGAAAAAAATCACATCCTTTCCCCCCCAAAAAAACTACTCAAGCGTTTTGTAATCATCCAAACAGAAGAAGCGCGGGGCGAGAAATTACATTTACTTAAAAAACAGAGCCCATAAATCATCATATAATGAACAATAAAACATAAAACGGACTCTAGTCCTGCACGTTGAAAACGAGGCATCGCCAGCGAAGCCTTTCCTCTAAAGCAAGACCATTAGATCCCATCATGGCTGCTGAGAGTATACTTGAACGAACAGTAATTGAGCACACGGAGATCCTTGACTCTGACTCGTAGTAGAGTTTCCCTTAAGAATACCTTTAAATAACTTCTATTAGGTCAATACTAACTGTGATGCATGGATATGTGCTGCATTTAGTTCCATTTATTTTATATGCAAATGCGTTTATTTATGTAATTTATCATTATTTATTCATGCATGTGTTTCTGTTCAGCCTATTGTTTAGCCTACTTTCTATTTATTTCAAATTTCTCATTTTATTTCCACTTCAAGACATCACATTCTTAGATTATGCAGCATCCTGCACACTGCTCTTGGTGTATTCTAATTCCATTATGACACTACACTATTTATATACATACGTCTGTGTTTCTTTGTATTAGGACGATTTTTCTGGCTGCGTCGTAACCCATTGTGCAAGATGTTCAGCATGCAGCATCCCCCCTCTGCGAAATAACAGTTGCAAGTAGTAATTTATGCCATTTTTTTTTAAAGATACTGTAATTTTCTTACTTGCAGACTGGCGTAACACAACAGTAGTTTAATCTAAAAGCAGTTAATAAAATCACCCCGCATTTGTTTATTCAAACATCTGGTGCCTGCTCGGTCTTTCGCGCACAAAAGAAGCGAAGCACGCCGCATTCGTAGCAGCGAGAACAGACAGAGGAGCAACTGTGCAGCGTTCTAGCATTAGTCACCATCACTGAACAGACAAAGAAGGAAAAGGCACCAGTGGAAACCTTGGCTCTGTCTCAAACCAGTCTCTAAGTTCAGCACATTAGATATCGGCCAGGGAATAAGACATTTTCTGTGTTGTCCCGGTGCAAAATCTGTTTTAGGGGTAAGAAAAGTTCAGCTACAGGAGGGGGGGAAAAAAAACAAAACAAAAACAAACGATTGCTCTTTGTGCTCACTGCCTGGAATCATTTTTACTTTGCCAGACTTTGGGAGGATGTAATTAAGAAACACAGTCAATAAAGCTGAATCTCTATTTTTACAATCATATGCTTATGAAAGGGCCTTCTGTTCTCTGCACCGCTCACTTTTATTTCTTTGCAAGTAAACATTACTGATGCGTTATTATGAGAATTGTGCAAGCCGTTGAGTCACCAGTGTTCCGGTCACCAGTGAATCAGAAACCTAATAATAGTGACTCCCCACTGAACCGAGGGCTGATTTCGAAACTATGGATGTGATACTGTAAAACACGGAAGAGGAGTCTACGCTTGCTGCTTTATTGATTCCAGTGACATCTGCTCACCCAGCATGGACACGAAAAGTTTCTCCCACTTCCTCGTCAGGTGCCAGAAACACATGAGTAGTGGCTGCGTCTGGTACGCTGGCCCTACACACAAATGGCACATTAACACTGTGATATGCTTTTTGGTGGATTTTAAATATTTAAAGGAGAAAAATAGCTAAAAGATTCACTGTTGAATGTTTTTGATGCTGCAGAAATGTTCATCAGCCCTTTTTCGGTTCATTGCAAGATGTGTTTCTGGGTTCTAGAGTGTCGTGCAACAAGTATTTAAATGTGGCCAATAAATCAAACCTGGGTTCAGAAGCAGGGCCTTGCATCAACCACTTTGACAGTCAGCCATTAAGCCTTCTCGCAGACATGGATGGATTACTCAGTGGGCCTGCTTGGCACATGCCTGGCTGTTATCTTCACCTGTATCAGAAAGTGACAGGAAACAATTGGAATAAGATGCAATGTGACAACAAAGGATATCCACAAAGAGAGTCAAAATGACCACAAAAATGAAAAGTAAGACTCATAAAAGACCAAAATCAAGTGAAGAGTTCATTTGCAAAAACAGGTAACTCCATCTTCACAAACCTTCAGAAAACCCACGTTTCCATCATCTACCTGAGACAAGATCAATCAAACTAAAGTTATCTCTGTTTTTGAGTCAAATCCACTTAACTTCAGTTTGATTGATGTTATCTCAAGCAAACAACAAAAAAAATACATTTTCTGAATATCTACGAAAATGGAGTTTTTGTAAATGAACTCTTCAAGTGGTAACTTCCAGGGCTGGACACTGAAGCCAACACAGAAGCTTCACCTGTGAGAAACATTATTGTGGCTCACCAAGGTCAAACTGGCTTCTCCCATGTTGGCGACAATATTAAAGTTACTGGCACACCAGCTGCAACCTCCAAACAGCTGCACTTCTTCGATGGCCATTTGAGCCCAGATCCAAAAGGGAATCAGTCCCCATTGACCACCAACTTTAAAGTAGAAATAAACATGTTTACAGCCTGGTATAAAAATGGTTTTGGTCTCTATAGATAATTTCCCTGTTCATGACAAGTGTGGGTTAAGTTTGATATATTTCACCTACTTAAATTGTTATGAGAATTAAATTTATGCTTAATTAAAGATGTGGCTGTTTGAGTGACAGGTAGGTGTTGTCACAGGACAGTCCGTGGCCCAGAGACATTGGCATGATCTGCCTCAGCTCCTCTTACCCTCCACCTCTTTGCTCCATGTACAGGGGCTATAGCCTGACGCGGAGGTCATGAGTTTGAATCCCGCTCATGGCCCTTTTCCGCAGGTCCTTCCCCCATTCTTCTCCCTAATTTCCTGTCTCTTTCTCTACTGCTCTATCAAATAAAAGCAAAAACGCAAAAAAAAAACAAAAAAGAAATTAGTCAAGAGGGGTGATAACCGCCATCATGTCAATGGCAGGAGCCTCCACACTGAGCCTCAAAGCCACTGTTGAGAAAACCTATGTGGGACATCAAAAAGTGTTCACCCGTATATATACAGTGACCAAAATGAGATGTGAGACATCTGGAAAGAATTGCAGAGAGATGCTAAACACTCAAAAACAAAACCAAATATCTACAAACAAACACAAAACAACTGCAAAGACACGCCTAAAGGAGATCCAAATCTGCTACAAAGAGATGCAAAATAAGCCCAGGTGGACACAAACAACTACAGAGAGTCAGAAAACAACAACAAAGAGACCTAGCATGATGCAACACTGACTGAAGTCTTCACCGAGTATTCTGTCCATGCTAACAGCTGTGCATGAAAGTTCAGGTTTGATCTTGGAAACAGTGGTTTGAGAAATAAAATAACATCAACATTTATGTAGTATTTTTTAGACCATCTCATGGTCCACAGTGGTGAGTTCATATTGCATGATTACTCTGATATAACTGATGTTTCTGTGACAACTGAGCAAACCACAAGATGTTCCTGAAAGCTCAAGCAAAAGGGAGGTAAAGATTTACCTTATGTTGTGCAATATGTCGAATCCTAAATGAGAAAAAATAAATCAGCAAGACAAATTACATATTTTGTGACTGTAGGATACGGTGTGATGTGAGTGTTTTCTGATCTGCCATCTGGTTTGACAGAGGTTAAGGTACATTGTGGTCACAGTCAATAAGAAGCCAACACTGACTGCTGGGAGGAGACAAAGTCTCCAAAGTCAAGTTCAGCCTCTTTGTATTCAGAACTACCTCCTTCCTGAGATTTTTGTTGTTGTGACATTATCACATCGTCACCATCCTCCCACTCTTGCTGGTGGCAGAGGTCAGTCACTCTTTGCCACAAAAGGTCACCTGTCAGGAAAATGTAAACACAGGCCATTTGAGGCATTTGTCTCCCTACCTTCCTATTTATCCATCCTCATTCAAGGTAAGCTGATGACCTCCCCTGCAAACATTAATCACCCTGCATGCACCCTCAGCATCCAGTACCGACTGTATATCGTTCGACCTTAAATTGCATGTTGAAACTAATTGTTCGTCTCAGAAAATCATGCGTGGTGTTCACATTCTTTGCTTAACAAGTGATCTCTGGCGCATGCTTCAAAGAGAAATCCTGAGATGTGCAAATGAAAACAAAAGTCTTGGAGATTTCTGCATAAATATAGAAGATTTTTTAAAAATGTAATTCCTGAAAACTAGTCAGAGGCCTCATGTCACATGTGTAAACACGGTTCCAGAGTCACATCACTATAATCGAACATGATGTACATGCTGAACAGTCACTCAGCACATACGCCAGACGTGTAGTTGCTCCTGCAAAATGAAGTTATAGCATGATTCATTAAGGCAAATAAGGAGGAGCTCTCCCTTGACATTCTCCCCGCGAATCCAGAGATTATGTTTCCACATCTGTGCTTATAAAAAACCCGTGTGTATATGTCACATGGGCGTTGCCGAGATGGCTGCAATTTATCAAGCAGACAATTAATGCCCTGCATGTTAAATAAGAAAGAGGAGACAGGATTTGTCTCCACGGGTGAAATATAGCATGATGTAGTGTTCAAGCTGGGGATTCATCGTGTGTGTGTGTGTGTGTGTGTGGTGAGGCTGCAGTAGTTTGTGGGTATGCAGTGTGTGTGTGCACGGTTTTCAAACAGCCTGTATACACACATCGGAGTGATAGAAACTCCACTTCTGTATCTGCGTGTGTGCGCGAGCAAGCTGATTTGTATGTACACAAAAGAATGGCAGTGAGAATAATCAGAGTGTGTGTCCGTGTGTGTTGGTGTGTGGTGGAGACTGTAATAGCTTGTGACACCTTGTATGGGGTGCGTCAGCAGGAGCGCACTCACACAGATGTGATATGTGACCAGTTTCGCATCCCATTATCCGTTAAACTGCGCCGTGTCGCGCACGACTCCAGATTGTGGTGTCAACTCAATGTACATCCACTGCGGTTGCTGCATTAGGACAAAGCATATGGCTCCGGCTCTCCACTTGCCGGGCCTCTGCTCGAACAGACTGACATTAGTTTGGATCCATCTTGCCGAGCAGAGGCTTTCCATTCGACCTCTGTGAATTAATGCAGCAGTTGTGCTGAAGAATCAACCCTTGCGTGCACTGAGAGAAACCGAAAAAAAAGTAGCTCTGCTTGCTTTTAGATTTCCAGTGTTTGAAAAGTGAAGCCTATTGTTGCAGAGTAACTATAACAAGTAATGAAGAGTAGATGTTTCTTCAGTACAAAAGGAGATCCTGCAGCATTTGAGGACGTTTCAGCAAAATACAGTTTAAAAAAATGAGTGCTGAAGTGATTTGTCAGAATAGTCCAATAGCTACAAATGAACCCACACTGTTTTCAGTAAGTAATTGCAAAAGTGTCCATTGACAATAACAAATGACATGTTTCACCAGTTCATGTCACATTTCAAAGGCCATGTTTGGACTGACATTCATCGCGTAAGTGAGGCCTCCTCATTCATTTCAAGGATATCTCTGCTTTGTCACAGTGAGACTCCCAACAAAGGAAAAGAAACATAGAGTGGCACGGGGAACATTTCAGGGGTGGAGGCAAGAATGGATTCAATTAAATTCAAAGAAATTCTGGAAGCAAACATCTGCAAAAAAGCTGAAGTTGAAAAGAAGAAGGCTTCTACAAATGGATAATGATCCCAAACACACCTCAAAATCCATGATGGACTACCTCAAGAGGCTGAAGGTTTTGCCGTGGCCCTCACAGTCTCCTGACCTAAACGTCATTGAAAATCTGTGGATAGAAATCAAAAGAGCAGTGCGTGCAAGACGGCCCAGAAATCTCACAGAATGGAAGACTTTTGTTAGGAAGAATGTGCGAAAATCCCTCTAACAAGAACTGAAAGACTCTTGTCTGGCTACTGAAAGTGTTTACAAGCTGTGATACTTGCCAAAGGGGGTGCTACCAGGTATTAACTATGCAGGGTGCCCAAACTTTTGCTGGGGCGTTTTTCCTTTTGTTGTTATTTTGAAAATGTAAAAGATGAAAATAAAAAAACGATTTTGTTTAAAATGTAAAGGGAATGTGTCATCTGTAACTTCATGCCTTTTGGAGATCATTTCATCTTCCACTTGCTTATTTGTTCACATCAACAGGAATTTTGACCAGGGGTGCCCAAACTTTTGCATGCCACTGTACATATTTGTAAATGCACATTGCTGGAATGCAAAACAGAATGCATGTTTCTTCTGTAAACCTTTCACTCTTCAAGAAAAGAACTGTGAACCTCTGATAAACATCACAACACATAGCTGTGTTCCACACGTTTGGTTTGAATCTCCACAAAACAATCAACTGATTTGTACTTTTTTTTTCTTTTTTTTTTCAAAAGAGCTGTCAGACATATTTTAATCAGATTCTCTCATCAATATTGGCTGAATACAAGTGCAGTTACTGTTAAATTAGGCTCCAGCTAATCTCTATGGAATGTAGAGGAATGTGTCTCGGTTGCAACTTTATGTATAAACACTTGACAGTAATGCAGGAGAAATGAGACGGTTTCACAGAGTGGCAGTGGAAGCTGACAGCTTGTACAGTGCTGAGGTGATACATTCAGCTCTCTGTCTTGCGGATTGGGCGGCTGATGTGTTTTTGTTGCTCCCGAAAGCTTTCAGCGGGCCTCACTCAAAACTATTTGGCTCTATTCAATCCAGAGTGATACTTTGGAAATGAGTGGACATCTTTGCTGAGTCATTCCTAATGGAATACTCTGCTGCTACATTCATAATGCAGCAGTCCTGGCACTTTGCATGAAAGCTTTTGTCTACAGCTGGAGGTCAGAGTCCATACATCGCTCTAATATCAGAGATGATAAACCCAAGCAGCCTTCCAAGAAGGACGGGCCACCGTGCTGCTTCCAGGCCATCTCCACTTTTATTTGTGGCCAGTGTTTGTTACACTCAGACGACTGCATCTTGCCAAGTCTTCTGTCCAGAATTCCTGCAAGACTGTATTCAAACGACTGGATATTGAACGTTTATTCTAATTGGAAAGATAGTACTATAAAAGGAGAACAATTTGCATGCTGATTGGTAATTAAGATGATTATTTGAGCATATTTTATTACTTTTGGACATCCTCACGATTGCAGAACACTTAAAAGCTGTTTCTAAATGCTTCTACTGTAGCCAAGCATTCTGCCCAGCAGATGCAGACCAAACAGTGATCAAAATCTTCTCCACATACTACCACAGAGGGTTGTAGCCTTTTGAAGTGCCTCTTAGCTAAGCATTGTTTCCCAAAGGAGGTGGTATTAAATCTGACTCAGCAAGACGAAAAACATAAAACGCTTGTCTGTAATAAAAAGACCAGATTTGAAGCAGGAAAACTTTCAGGAAAGCTTTGATCATCATTTTTCAATACAATTTTATTTGCTGGCAACACGATTTTACTGAGATTACATCTTCAAATTCATTTCAGGAAGTGGTCAGACTTGTGCAGTGTGACTGGACACACATTGTAAATAAATGAAGAGAAAATCGAATGAATAAAAGCACCTATCAAGGTATGTGTGCCACTACAGGAGACACGTAACAGACATTTTCAGACTGGGATACAATTTTATAGAGCCCTTAAACATTTTACTAAATAATGTGCTAGTTTGTGGAGTGTAGACTGTGTATAAAGAGGATACAACCATAAAATCCACGAGTAAATGCCCCCAAGACGCCATCCAATCAACCTCAGAGAGAGGTCATAACATATTACGACATTAAGCCCTGTTAAAATACAAAGCAGAAATGCAGCCGCTGTGTGAGATCATCAGCAGAAAATATAAAAAAATAATAAATAAATATGAATCCTGAATTATGCAGAATGAACAGGTGACAGGCTGTCAGATTGATTGAAGATGGTGAAACAAAGCAAGCTGTTAAATTTAATGAAGGCAAGAGAGCATTTATTTCACACTGAAATGTTAATGTTAGGTGTAAATATTATCCAGCAAAATCACATCAGAAATGCAGCGGTGGGTGAAATATGCAAGTACCAAAGTAAAAGTGCACAAGTGCTGTCAGCAAAAGGCATCAATAGAAAGAGTACACAGTCTACTATTATTGTTATTGTTGTTATTCGACTGTTAATGTTGATGTTTGTTTGTTTATGCAGCATTTTACTGTTGTAGCTCGCTGAGGTGGAGCTACCTGCTGTGCTGAGTGTTTCCCAACCTGTGGGTAGCGGTCCTCCAAACATGTGAAGTAAATCTGAGAGGTTGTAAAAGAATAAGTGGGAAAAAAATCCGCTATACCAAAGACACATAGACATGCATATATATAGTAGTAATCTGGAGGTCTTTGCCTCTTTGAGCCTCAAAGTGTTGTTTAAAGTTTGCGGATCCGTCCATCTGTTATCTACACACCGCTTTATTCTCTGTGGTCTCTCAGGGTTTTTTTTCCCCATGAAAATATTCCCTTCCTGCCTCGAAGTGGGTTGGATATAATTACACCGTTGCTTTTGTTAGAATGCGCAGATCAATGAAATCCCTGCCTTTCTCTCTACTCACGCCTCCCCAGCTCAAGCACACCAGCTCACCTATAATTCTGCTCAAACACTGTGGTTTAAGGACCTGTGGCAAGCTGTAATATTAGAGTAATTAAACCATACATGCCTGAACCAGAAAATGATTCTGAGCAAGAATAATTATACAGAAAGCTGCACTGAGTGGGCTGACAGAATTGTTCTTTAAGTTTGTTATTTATGAAACTCCAGAAGTCTGAATCTGTGTTTTTGTAATAAGGTAAAAAACTTAATTTTCACCAGAGGGCATCTTTAAATTAAACCTACTGAAGAGAAAAGAAAAGTTTGGGGGGCAAATGGGGCTGAAACTCACCGAGTTTTTTTTCAAGGTCAAAAAGATTGTTCAATCTTTGACTGCTCACTGAATATTGTATTCTTATCTTGAGCTTTAAAATGTAAAATCTTACTCTGAAAAGTAAGCAAGTAACGGTCATAAAGATGTATTAAAGCATAAAGTACAATAATCCTCTGAAATGAAGTTCAGTATTTGTATAACATAACAACAAATTGGGGTACAAGTCAAGCAAAGCACCAATACCATCACGCTTACAGTAAGTTCAGTACTCGAGTAAATGTAGTAACTTTCCACAACTATCAACAACAATGATCCAGACACTAAACGCATGTTAAAGTCATGTGTAAAGCTGGGAACCAGAGAAGACGGAAAGAAACTGAGGTTTAAGGAAACAGATTTTAATCAGTACCGGGCTCTGACAGGAGGGGGGAAGTCATAAACCATCTTCTTTCAGATGGATGAGTCAGGTTCATCTAGGGGACATATCTAAGTAAAAAAGAAAAAAAAAAAGTGTAAAATAAACAGAAAGGCTGCATGTGGACAGACGTGATAAAGTGGATGTAAAAATATCTTCTGACGAGGCTGTAAATTGCCACCTAAGGTGTCAGATCCTACACACGTAACAACATAACCCCATTTCATAGAAAACCATATACCAAAATGAACATTAGAAACTGCGATGTGGTGCCAAAATACACCAACAGCAAAACTGTAAGTGTGACTCATGTTTCTTACAAGTGCAAAAAACACTTTGGGTAATATTTAAAGCTGCAAGGATGAATATAGATCTATATATAGATACATAAAATAACTCTAAATTTTGATTTCCTGTAATTATGGAGGTTATATCATTGGATTTGGCATGAGATTATCCCCGCGACCACAGGGCCTGATTTTCATCTTGCACTACCACGCAGTATATCTTGATGTGCTGTGTGGCTTATGAACAATCTAATCTCGGCCTTATATATGCATCTATGATTTATATGCGCGCCTGCATTCTGTCCATATTGTGATCAGATCTCATTATGCAAAGCAAGCGAACATGGCAGCTCTTGCTCTACAGCCGGGGCTTAATTTTGCTTTTGCTGCAGAGGTGGGTCCTCCTTCACAGCAAATGACTCTCTGGTAAGAAGAGGCAGAAGTGACAACAAGAAATGATGATGTATTTGTTTGTAGGAGGTTTCTTGGCAAAATGAGGAAATTTTTAAAGAGTGACTTAACCCCAGTCTGAAAGGCTGACCGGCAGATGCCACTCGGCCGTCTTTGCAGCAAGGGTTAGGAATTAAAACACTGGAGGTCAGCAGAAACAAGATTTTTTCTTGAGTGCTAAATTGCTCTTTAGCCAGTGACTGCTTTGTGCAGTTGGTGCAATTTCTTTATGATGGATTCTCCCTGACTCCAGATTTAATTGAAGAGTATGCAGCACATATTAACAATAAAACACAAAACATCTTAAAAGTATACTTACACTGTCCTTCCATTGTGCAGATTCTAAGATTTCTGGTAAATTTGCATAAGACAATTGGCAGACAGTAAGCCTGGAGCTATGGAGGCTCCCGGGGCAGATGCCGTTTTTTCTGCTTGGTAATCCGGGTTTGTGCCTGAATAAGATCTGATGAGCACTGGTAGTTTTCTGACAAATCTAATCGCATCCCATCAGTAAAAGACATAGACAGAGAGCTCATGAGGGATGCAGAGGATACATCACGTGTACTTGTTCCCCCCCAAGTAAAACATTAAAAAAACATTTCCACTACAGCTGATGCAGGAAAGACACACATTGGTATTAGGAGAATTTCCCAGAATGAAAGAAATAAGGGGTTTAATGCAGGAGACCCCTGCCTAATGTACCCCCTCAAGCCCAGTGTGAAAGCCAAATCGAAGCCACAAAAACAAAAATATCAAGAAAAGCAAGGTATTTAAAAATCTTATAGTTCTTTCATTATTTCTTTCTTTATTTTTACTTTTCCATGTGTAATTTCCTACATGAGAAAAACCAAGAAGCTCATCTCACAAAAGCAACAACGTGGTTTCAGGTTTTCGAGATTTTATTTTTATTATTTTTATTTTTTTCCTTGTCATCTAAATTCTTCAGGTCGTTTCTGCAGTGTCATTGTATGTTTCTGCAGTGTCATTGTATGTTTCTGCAGTGTCATTGTACGTTTCATTATATTCCCCCTCGAAGAACAATTACCTTTAAAACACGATGATCCCTGAGGTTGTGTGACATGAAAAAAAAACAAAGAAAATATCTCAAAGTTAATTAATAGGAGTTGAATATTTTTTCGTGTATATATGGAGAACCGTGTGCGATGCAATTAACAGAACCAGAAATGTGCTTTTTAATTTGGTAAGTGGTGTGATTGAGCGTGCTCGCTGCTTTGTTTGTCACAAACAGCTTCTGGGATTTAGTTCTGGCTGAGTTTCAGCTACTTGTGAACATTACTGTAAAGATAAAAAATGAGGCTTTGTACTCTATTTGTAGTTCATTTGACACTGAATGAGTAAAGTGCAAATGTAGCAGCTTTTATCATTTAGTTCTCACTGTTTTTATGCCCATCTGTTGTGCACTTGCTTTTTGCAATAAGTACTACAACAAAGTGTCAGTTAATGCTAGTTTAAAAAAAAAAAAAATTAGCGACTGTTTTTGTTTTGACTGCATCTATGAGATTTATAGGGTCTTTGTCACAATAGTCCAAGATGCTGAGATTTCTCTTTCTCTATGTATATTTCAATTAAAAGTGTCAGCGTCAGCAATTCAAACAGCTGTAGACAGACCGGCCTGCTGAGTCATTTTTAAAGGAAAAACAGGATGATTATGTCATTATTAAGAAAGCTAACAGTATATATAAAGATGGATGAACCCCCCATAGGTTTATTGCAGAGCAGTTTGAAGCTCAGTGTTGTGGCTCCGGCCATCATGATCTTGGAAGTGCTTGGCTTTAACTCCCGCCTGATTCAAAAACGAGCAAAGAAGTGGCGCGTGAGTGGGGCTAAGGTGTCTCTAGGTCATGACCTGTAGCCCCCACCTGTCACTCAAAGCAGCCCTCTCTCCAATTACGCATAACTTTAAGCCTTAATAGAATCCAAACTGGAGTGTTGTATAAAGAAATCATCCCCATGGAGTTGGCATGAACAATGATGTTAGCAGGGGAGACTAAATTTGTTTGTGTTCCAGGCTGTAAACAGGTTTATTTCTGCTGTAAAGTTAGGCATTTTAAACATGGGGGTCTGTGGAGATTGACTCACTTTTATAGCCAGCTTCAAGTGGCCATTTGAGGAACTGCAGTTTCTTGCACAGGTTTTATTTTTTAGCCCCTGAGGTTGCTGCTTGGTATTAATAAAAGAAATACAAAAAAAAAAAACACTTTGCATGCTATCTTTGAACAAACAAGCAGGAAATTGCAGCTCCAACATCTTCTTGCTCAACACACTAGAAACACATTTTTTTTCTGTCTTAGACTGATTAAATACACACCCTAAACATGCAAGTTGCTCTTTAAAACATTATTATGTGATTATTGGGGGCAACAAAACCTGTGACCACGCTGATATATTATCAGCCCGTGCAGCTGAATGTGTTTACAGACATCTAGGGCATGAACACTAACAACATCACCCAACTCTCTTTTAGCTCTGCTTTGGTCTCCCGCAACTCCTGAGGGAAATTTCCACCTCTTTAGCTGAAATTTGCTCTAATATGTTCACCAGCTGGTTGCTAACTCAATTTGCTGCGTGTGTTATGATTTCTGGACCTAAATGCAGAACACAGACAGTCGTACAGTTTGTGGAGGTGTTTTTAAAAATTGTTATTATAACAAAACAGTCTTTGTGAAGAACAGAGAAACAAGGGGAGGGAATCTGTGAAATGCATGACGTCTGAAGGCCGATGAGCTCTGAGCACAGCCTGTGGCTTAGTAGGTGGCTGACTGACTGTTTTAGAGACGGACGAGGAGAACGTGATTAGTGCTGAGTAGCAGGATGAAGCACGACAAGGGGAGGACGCTGGTGAGGAGACGACCAGAGGTGACTTGGACCTGAGGCACAAAGAAGCTGCAGTTTTACAAAAGGAAGAACACATGGAAACATGCTGCGGCCGACGATAGCACTACAGGCAGAACAATCCCGGGAGGCGTAGAGTGACGAGCTGGGGTTTAAGTACTGCAGCAGGTGATAAGTGGATGAATCTCAGGTGAGTCAGGTGAAGAGGATCAGGTGACCACACCCAGGCACAGACACATGTACACAGAAGCCTCATCCCGATCTCCTGAGCATTAAACCCTCATAGACTTAACTGATGTCAAAGCTGTGGTGCTCGAGCGTGCGAGCATGAAATGGTATGAAAAGGAGGAATGGGAAACGCCAGCACCTGTTGCTTGGAAACAAAAGTGAATCGTGTTTCATTCCGAGTTAGATCAGCTGCTCAGCCAGTTGCTCCTGTTTGTGTCATTGTTTACGCATTTACTCAAACTACCAAAAAGTCAGAAAAGCCATAAACACTGTGCAGATGTTTGACATTTAACAACTCTACCCAACATGCAACAAATTTTAAAAAAAAATAACCCCAACAGCGATTAGAGAGATGCTGTCACTTTAAGATAAACTTCCAAGCAGATTGTCTTCCTTCATTAGCCATGCTTGCTACATTTTGTGGGGTGCAGAACAACCGTGTTTGTACCAATTTCATTATGAATGAAGTCCCTCAGGAAATGCAGACTCACGGAAATAATAGTGTTGAAAAGTCTGCATCGGAGCCTTCACGCGCTTGACAATTTGACAGTGGGACAAACCCTTTCTGGGAACGCGCCTCAAAGTCCGTGGCGGTGGTGACTGGGAGTGTGCCAGAAAGAGGACAAATGGGGACAAACAAGAGTTGAAATAGAAACTAAAGAACATGAAAAATACAGAGCAGAAGAATGGTACTGTGACAGTTTGGTGCAGAGAAGGTAGTGGTTTATTTAAAAGAGCTGGGACTAAACATGTCACGGTCTACACAGTGAGCTAAAAAGATTAAAAACAATCGTGCCGCCTTCACAAGTCAGTGTAAAAATATTGATTAATGCGCCTTTGAATCCGGAGTTCTTTGCGCTTTTACATCCCTTTTTCTTCTGTATTTATGTAGATGACACTCTACTATTTCTGCACCTACACTCTAATGATAGTTGGCTTTCTGATGGACATTAAGGCAGCAACTTTGAAAAGAAGGCTGAAACAGCAGTATGCAGCACCCCCTGAGTCATCAAAGCTGATTTGTCGTGATATTTGACTGTAAATGTCAAACCTCGGCGAGAACTCAGGATGTTATCTTTTTTTCTCTGTTTCCGACTCTGAAAAGAACATCAAAATAAATATAAAAATCTCGTCTTATCAGTCAGAAAGCCTATGCGAGATAAGTTCCCCCTTTTTTTTCTATCTTCCCCATGATAAAATTCATATCAGTGTTTATTTTCCTGTTGCAGCTCGCAGCTTCTTTGTTCAGAACAGACAAGGCCTTCATGTCTTCTCCAGCATGCTAAAAAGTTAAACGCTAAATGAAAAGCCGATAGAAACTTTTGCTTTCTACATTGATTTTTTTTTTGGATGAATGGAAGAAATAGAAGGATGTAGAAATATGGAGACTTTTGTTGTTTCTCCAAAAGACTCCGAGCTGATCTGTGCCTCAGACATCCTTGATTTTTATCATTGCATTAAAAAGAACTATATTATATCTCCGCTAAATGTTGAGAAAATAAGCAGTTATCTGTTATTTTACGTCTCAGTGCCTCGTTACTAGTGGCGTGTAAAATCACTCTGCTAACACATTTTGGGCAAGTTCATCTAAGCGTAAACTTTAATTAATGCAAGCTTTATTCATCACCTGATTATTTGAAATTGAATGAGCCTCATCAACCCGCACACAGTGTTGCAAATTTAAAAATATATATATTTATTTCACCCTTGTGAAACTTTAAATGTTAAAATCTGATGCTTTAGTAGGAACGAAAGGTGAGCAGAATGCTAGATTTTTTATTTTTTTGGTTTGATTAGTTATATCTATAGTCTGGACAAGAGGGAGCAGCTGCTGCTGGCACTTTAACAGCACATCTTACATCCAAGTCTTTTTCCATCTTTAAACCCAAAGTCCCTGGCACAGATGTATCAATCCCATACTTGATTCTTCCCCAACTCCATTTTGATTGTTTCCTCACCCCCATGAAAGTAAGACTTCAATAAGCACCTGCACAGACGCTGGAGCTTCCCTGGGATTTTAACTCCAATCTCTCTCTAATCACAGCTTCACCCTCGTGTGAAACCTCTCTTCCAGCGCTCCCTCCCACCAGTCACAACAGTATCGCACTATCACTTTATTGCTTCTCCACGCTGATCTAAAGTCTTACTCCAGGCAAGCTGTACTTTTATCCTGCATCAGTTGCCGACATCTCTTCCTCTGTCTACCAACAGATTACCCCGGACCCTCTTTTTCTCCCATCTTTTGCCCTCCAGTAAACTCCTGACACCAATATCAGCTTCATAATCCACTTTAGGGTGAGCTGCTTGGAGATCTGAGACATTACACCCCTGAAGCTTCACTATCTAATCCTCTCTGTTTAGATCACCTGGCCCACAATGCATAGGATTTTGTTTTGAGCTCACACTTTGTCTACGGGCCACTGTGACGCTACAGGACGCCTTGCCTTTGACTGGAACGTTTTTCTTCCCGTTAGCGTCGTCTGCACAGTTGCATCTCTGCATAATCTCTGTGTAATCTCGTCATTTGCATTAACATTTTTATGCTCTTGAAAGAAAAATACATGTTCATCTAAAACAGGGATTTTTGCACAGGCTGTGCCAAACACCAAAAGCTTGAGCTGAGTTTTGTTTTTTTATCAAAGGCTCATGGGGACATCTAGTGTTGACTAAGAAAAGGAAAAGAGAGCGTTTCTATTGTTTTCCCTGCATAGAGATCAGACGTTCTGCTTTCAGTTCCAGCAAATGTGTGAAATTGTCATCCAAGAGAAACAGGGCACAGAGAGACTGAAACAGTTAGTTCATAGAATTACCTTAAAAAAGCCAACAGTTAGAATTTGTCATTTATTTTTCATATAGAGTTTTGTCCCAAATGTGAAAGATCACTGCACAGAAAGGATGTGATTTGTTGCTTTTACCAAGTGAAGCTGGAAGAGCTGATGTTGGATGGAAAATTCATATTATTATGACAGATTATTTATTTATGAACTGAGAGAGAGACGCAGTGTTTTATCTGACATGAATATATTCATCCAGCCTTTGCTTTGTCAGGGTTATGTTTGTTTCGTTTTTTTAGACTATTTTATAGTTTATACTAGTGACGTGCATATATCCAACAGTACAGCTAATATTTAATAATGTAGAAGTCATTTTCTTTTTCAATAAAATTACAGCTTTTTATAGTCGATTTACGTCTCTTTGTGGCAGCTTTTCTTTTCTTTGTGGTTTAGTATCTCTTTGTTATGTCTCCTCTCTGTATGTTTTTTATCTCGTTGGTCATTTTGCATGTCTTTGTGTGTAGCTTCTATGCCTTTGTGGATGTTTTATGCCTCTTTGTAGACATTTGGTCTCTCTGTTGTCATTTTGTATCTCTTTGCAGTCATTTTGCATCGCTTTTCAATTGTTTTGCATCCCTTTGCAGGCAATTAGCTTCGATTTTGTGTTTGTTTTGTGGTCATTGTCAAAAGGAGATTCTGGCCCAGTGGCCCAAAGTCTCCCATGTCCAGAAGGCTCATTCAAAAATCCATCTATAGTGACCTCCTGTTATCTGTCTCTTTCCTCCCTGCTTTGATTAGCTCCCATTAAGAAACCACTCCAGGCTGCTCAGCTACCCAACACATTTACAAGTCATAAAGCATTGCAATCAACAAACTAGCACCAGGCCGAAACTCTCAAAGTGCCTATTTGGAGGCTGCCACAGCAAAGCGGAGAATTCAAATGGCAGCAAAGTGGTGCTTGACACAGCTCGGGGATGAATGAAAAAGCTGCTGAGGATTTATGTCTCAGAATCATCAAAGTCCATGAAAGAGAGACCCTGGGGAGGGGATGTAACTTTGTCCTCTGTCAAGATTGAGGGAATCAGTCCCAACAATTTGGCTGGATGGTGCTGGCTGCCACAGCAGGAGACCAAAACAACCAACAACATTTGTTAGTGGCAAAGAAGAGGACTGGTGCTAACTGATTTCACAGAGTTTTATCCACCGCGACAGGAGATTATGAGAAGCAAACTCTGTAAAATGTAAAAAAGAGAAAGAAAGACGACAAAAAAAATAAGAAAAACGCATTCACCTTGGCTGCGATTGTCTGGTACAACAAATAGTGTTTTGACTTTGGTACACTGCAATATTTTTGCAGACGATCGATTTCGGCAAAGAATGTCTCAGTGTATTGTGGAAGCAAGGACATGCAGCATTGTTGTACTTCATGCTGTGATGAAAAGCAGGATTTTGTAACTAAAAGTACAGAGATACATACGGGTTACTGAGGTAAAGGAATGATGTGAAGAAATGAGTTTGTGTGCAGTGCATTTGGGATAATTTGGGACCTGTTGTCTGCTCAGACGGGCAAGTAACTGGAAATCAATGCAAAGTTAGTCTGAGTGATCACCTTTGTCCTATGATTAAATAGTTCTCTCCTGATTGGATAGGTCTCCTCCAGGGCAACCACGTCAACACCTGTAGGCTGGGTGTTTCAAAGCTCTGATGTAGATACTTAATCATGCTGGTATTTTATCCAGATCAGAAGTGTTAAGCTCCCTCAGACATGTACTCTTTTCTGTTCATCTGAAAGTGAATGAGGTCCCTCCTCACTTCTCCACAAAAGTTGTGACGGTGATCCTGCTAGGTTGGACCCAGTAACATTTCTGCACCACTTTCAACATGGCACAAGTCTGAACTGAACTCAGTTACATTAACTGGCATGCACGAGTGATATAGGCCACCTCAAGTTGTGTGAAGTCGTTTAGGGAGGGCTTCTTCCACGTTTCAGCGATATTAATCCAAAAATCACCCCTAATCATCCATCTCATTAATTCTACCCAACATCTATTCCAAACCAAAATGTCTCTACAATTATAATTTTACTACAATGAGGACAGACTCTGTAACGAGACTCACCAATAATACAATTAATCAAGGTTTTGACAAAAGAGAAGCTGAGGTTTCGTTTGTAAGTCTTTCCTTTGAGTTTATTTGATGCCTGCATCATCAGACAGCAACCGGATGCTTAGGAGCATCTTCAAAGTGAGACAAAGAATAGTTTGTGTCTCCCCATCACTGTCAGGTACGTCTAAATGAAGATGAACTGCATTTTTTAAATATACTTTAGTGACTGTATATACATTGTTGTCACTTAACAGATTACATATTCCAATTTCCAAAATGGCTTTAGTCTTAGTCTGAATTTAAATAGTCCAGAATACTACTTGCAGTGGCTTGAACCAAGTCTTCTAAGAGGTTTCATGCAACTCCAGACGTAATTTCTTTAGACTGGCTACCAATTAAATTTAGAAGGGATGTCGAGACTCTACTTCACGTCTGGAGCTCTGACTGTTCAGGCAGCTGTCTACACTCTAAAACTACTACAGCCTTATGTCACCGGTAGATCTCTAAAGGCCTTGTTCACAGCTGACACCTGGCATTAAGGTCCCCTGATCAGGGCTTGTCAGATGTTTCTTGCTCCAGGCTTAAAACCAAAGGAGGTTGTGCTTTTGAAGCTGTGGCACTTAAAAAAAAAAAAAAAAACCTGAGAAGTTTCCCTTCACACTTCAGATTTGTGGACGCCTTAAAACAGCTCAAGAACGTAATCTTTAGAGCTGGCTTTGTTCGGTTACTCTCCGTTGTATACTGTCTTTTGTTGTACAACACTTTGTTCATCAACTTTAGTTACTCACATAGTTGCAGTGTGTCACTCTCCAGGCTGATAAGACTGAAAACAATGTCAGTCATCTGCCTCTGCTGTTGTCGCCAGATCTGCACCCAAATCCTAAGAGATGTCAGAGTGAAGTGTTGGAGCTCAGTTCAGATTTATTATTATTGGCAAAAAAGTTATTTGAGTTTCGATATGATTGCTCAGACAGAAGTCACATTGCAAAAGTCTGACCTGTATCTGTTTACAGACCACGTATAAAGTGGCCCAAATCAGTTGAAAACTTTAGATCCCATGCAATTTGTGCTGTTCACGGCATTAGGGCCAAAAAACATCACAGTCACATGTGAGGAAAAAACTCTAATTAACGCCACTTTTGCCTGCAGTCTGAATGTAGCCTTGGACTAATTAGACCAGCAATAAGTCATAAAAAAAAAGAACAGGGCTGCAGTACAAATCTTTGGCAAAACATTGAAATTTTATCATGTAGGTTGCTGCTTGAAGGTTGTTGTTTCCAGCACAAAGAGGCTTTTATAAATGCTGACACTCAGGTAGTGGAAGGGGAGGAGAAAGCACGAAACGCACAGCAAAAAATATCAGCGTTTTGACGTACACCTCGTGTTAACCCTTACATACTGTTCATACTATATGCCTTCACAGTGCTTCCACAGAATTGACCCAAACCATACTGTGAAGAACTCCTGTCCAGAATTCCCTCATAGTAAGTGTCTATACCAAATGTTAAACTGCAGATCTATTTGGAATGTCGAAATAGCCTGGATTCCCTAAAACCACCATTTTCCCTGAGCTGACCCACACTGGTAGACTTCAACGGACGCGGGTCAAATTTGACCCGAAACAGCCTCAGAGTACAAAAACTTGTAGCACCTCCACAAAACATGACATTTTTTTTGTATTTCGGGTCACTTTAGGAAAAGTCATCAAATTTCAGGCTAAAAGAGCGACGCTCAGGCTATTATTATTACTGCTGTCAGATGTCAAAATGGTTCAAATTTGACCTGAAACAGTATGTAAGGGTTAAATTATAAAAGCGCTGAAGTGAAATCTACAGCAAATCATAAGAAAATCATTCCAAGACACTAAATGATATTTAGTTTTTTCTTTAACTTGCATTCATGACAGATCTTCCAGGCTCTATTACTTTCCTTCCAGTGTTCCCAAACTCCACCAGATACAGAATATTGTACATAAAACCAAATGACAACGGTAAAACTCCCACAGTTTTTCTTCCTGGGTGGCATCGCTAACTTCGTGAAAGTTCATTTTAACCATGTAAAATCAAACTGAAGAGGAGTTTCAGTAAGATGGCACGAAAGACACCAGAAATAGCCGCTTTTAACCGCGAGATAAACTGATGAGCATGTGTTGTGAAATCAACAGACCTTTTATATATATCTATATATATATGTATGTAACAGCACAGTAACACTAAGATAAATGTAGGTGTTACTAATAACATTGAAGATGGTTTCAGGTGTCTCACTAAGTCGTAACAGTGAAGCCCGCACAATGAATTCTGGGCGTCGACATTTATGGTTTTCATACTGTGACATGTCGAAATACCTTCCATGAAAAACAGCTTAACTTGACACTGAAGGATATTTAGACCATCTGAGCATTTTATCCCCCTGTATGAAATATAAAAACAGAACAAATGACTATAAAAGAGTCATTTTGTGTGCACAGACTCGTCTGGTGCTTGCAGGGAGTTTTAAAATGAAGCCCTTGTAGCATTCTGCTTACAGCTGTTTTTATACTCTATCAGGCAATCTAAACTTGTCAAACCATATGAAAAGCTGAGATACGCATTCTGCTCAGGGATTTGTTTACCTAAGCATCAGCAGCATGTGCGAAACCTCTGTCTTTAAATCTCTTTGCGGTACATCTGTCCAACGTTTAACCCGCATTAGACCATTTATGCCTCAAACAAACGATAGCCTGACCTTTCCCCGGAGCTTGCAGTGTGATTTAGAAACACCGCAGGGCCCGTTGGTGGATGAAGTGAAACTATAACAGGAGGTCAGCAAGTAATGTATGCATTAAAGTGCATGAGTAATGGTTTTATGCACAGACACAGAATTTATATACAGTATAAATCCTCTCTGAAGGCAGCAGTGGGCTCAAACACGCAGAGAATACCTTTATAAAAGGTAACCGCTCAGCCACTTACAAATGGAACGGTGATTATGTATTTTCATGGGTCATTTCAGAAACAAATTTTCCAAAGTGCTGCACAACAAAGATAAATGCACATAATCAACATTATTCAACAAAACCGAGCACAGCAATGACAAAGACATAACAAAGTGTTCGGATAAAGGAACACTAATCATGCTTATGTGTGAGGAAGGGTAAAACAAACCAGCCGAAGGGGGGGTGATGCTGGAAATGAATAGTAAATATGGAAATCGAGCAAAATTGTTTGAAATTCTCATTTTCTTTATCAGAATTTTCTCAATGTTAAACTGTGGATCTGGCCTTCTGTGGTCTTAAGTGTATGTTTTATATTGGATTTCATGTTTGCAGTGAATTACACAGAGACATCAGAAATAAAAACAGAGAGATAAAAGCTACATTTTATAGATCCGCCACGTTAAGAAGTTTAGTACCTCCGGATTTATTGAGCTTATTTTTCTGTTCTTGGTCAGATGACAGTAATTTCACCTGAGCTGTTTGCAACACAAACCTCAATAAGCTGAAGCAGCCTTCAGGTACATAAAAACAGACTGGATGGCTTTAGGAATATAGATCTGACATTAGTGTTTGATGTGAGTGCTATGTGTCGAAAACATATTCAGTACCATGAATAAAAGACACACTCCAGTCTGCACTGGTGCATAACTTGTGTTAAGATCAGAAAGGAAAGTCAAAAACTGGCAGCAGATATCGGCAAAATGGAGTCCCAGCTACAGTCTGTAATGGTACAGGATGATTTGTCCTGACTATCAAGCTCTCCTTGGCTTCAGCTGTATTTAAGAGAAACTAACTGCTTTTAAAATGCATTGCCAGTAGTGATGAACCCTCAGAGAATTAATACCTGACATCAGCTATACAGCGTTTTACAACATGTTTTTGCTCCTTCTTCTCTCTGTGTTTGATTTAATGGCCTGCAAATTTTCCGTTTTGCCTCACTCTCACTGCTCTTAGGCTGTTCTTGAATCTAGCGACGCAGTTAGTGACAAGGTGGTGAACACAGTGTGGCATTTAACAGCCACAGAGACACATTTTCATCAAGAGTTAGCAGAGAAAGCGCTAAACAACAGCCTGCAAAAAATGATAATGTTACTTCAGATGTGATGGATGTGTTCACAGACAACGATTTAATTATGCAGCCATCGTGAGGCATACCAATTACAAAAACGTATCAGCGTTGTGTTTACACCTTGTGTCTCGTGTCACTAAGTGGTCAAAAAGTCTGACTAGCATTAAAAATGCTATTCCAAATATAGAAATAAACTGAACACTAGTCACTTGCCACTTGCAGTTTAAAAATGTCTAGACATCTTGATTTATAAAAAAATAAAGATGTTTCATTTAAAATGCACAACAGGAGAGAATATTTGTGCCACCTCCACAGGGGAAATCTGCTGCTCATACATCAAAACACATGAAGAAACAGTTAACATCAGTTTAAACCTACAAGTTAAAAAGCAATTGATAAGAAAGAGAGCACAACTGTGTGAAGCTCAGTGGGATTAAAAGACGCACACATCTGTTGTTCAACACAGAGTGAGGCTCGTATAAGAAGCCATTTTTAACATTAAATAGCTGAATTTGACTCTGAAATTACCATTAGAGGTATGAAGGATGTCAAGTAATTACACAGAAAGTAACAAATGCAAGCGAACAGGGTTTGTATTTACTGAGTGAGTTTGTAGTCTAACCATGGAGGTGATTGACAAAACTTGCACTGAGAAGAGTTTTAGATCCATAAATTGACTTCAGTGAAGCCAGGGTTAGGGTGATTAGAGTTCTTTTGTGCAAAGTAGGTGCTGTCGATGGTGACCCTTTTCTTTCCCATCTGTGGATGTCAGTCTCATCTTTAAAGTCTCTTCTCAAGGTTTACCTTTATGTGAAGGTGTTACAGTTTTCATAGTCTTATCTACTTTTCTTCTATCTGTGGTTTTATTTTTTTGTTGATTTTAACTTACTAGCATATTGCACTCACCCTCCCCTTCTTCTTTTAGCAATCATAAATAAATCATACAGCTTCAAAGACTCAGGTTTAAAGATGCCACTGGACATGATTCAGTTTGTTCTAATTTAAACAGTTATGACTTACTCATATGCTTTTGTCTTCTACGGGGGCAGCTCAGTCAATGAAGCTAAATAAGCTGCTGCTACAACTCCTTTAGTTCCACTGTGGATTCATCGAGGGCATTACATAGTCGTTAAACGTACCCACTCAGAACCTGGACAATAAAATAATACGGTGTGGTAATATTAGACACTGTCAGAGTGACAGATCAACACTTACAGCAGCAGGACTAAAAATATTACAGGTACTACGTGTGTTTTTTTTCCCCCCTGAAACTCAACACTTGACAATCGAAAAGCTACAATGCAACCATCAGGACGTCTGCTATTAACGCTCTCAACTAGTGTTAAACAACTTGATCTCATATTCACATATTCAGATTTTCCCAATTCTTAACTCTGCACTGAACCGGCAACCTCTCAATCATCAGCTCGCATCTCAGTGCCACAAACACTGCTGCTGCAGCAACCACCGCTACTGTAGTCATTACCGTGTCCACTGCACCCCACAGGAAGCCAGGCTGCTGACAGATAGTCAACCTGGCACCGGTATCTTTGGTGTACTTCTAATTTTGTGTTTGTTGAGTGTCTGCAACCTGCGGGATGTCTCTTCCAGGTCTGGAGCAGACAGCGGGGTGTAATTATTATGTGTTCCTTGGTACGTCACCCAGCTCTCGAGGAGAAGCGAGCTCGGTCAGCCTCACTGACTCCCATCACCCAAACCGCTCCTCCTCATCTCACACTCTGAAGGAAATGTGTGTGTGCATGTGTGGTTTTCATACATTTTCTGTGGGAGATAGGGAAGGACAAGACAGGAAGAGGTGGCATAATACTTTTGTTTACAACACTGGAAAAAGTGTGTATTTGTGTCTCTCGCACTGTCTTTCCGTGTGTGTGTGTGTGTGTGTGTGTGTGTGAATGTCAAACTAGACAAACCAAGCATTTATTCCCTGTAGCAGAAGTGTGTGTCATATCCAGGTGAGTGTGACAGATCGGGGGCTTCACTACAGTGACAGGGGAGCCAAGGCCATCTCACATGTTTTATTCATGAGAGTCAGGGATGTCTCGTTGGCATGCTGCTTTGGCACAGCGCAGATAGCACAGCAGCGACATAATGGGAAGCTGTAGCTCACTGCTGCGTCATCAGCACCACAGTCTTATAGCAGCACCTAGTGCTCACTGTATGGAAACTGAATCGCTGGTGTGCAGCCACACATTCTTAGGGACTCTTTTTTTTTTGGGATCATGCATTCCAGGTTTAACAGTTTTTGTTGTTTTGTTTTTTTTTACTGCAAAGGCAAAAAGAAAGAATCTATCTTTAGACAGCACCGTACTGTTTTTATTATGCCTATAAAATCTGAAGCTACATGCATTTTGTGCTACAACTTGGCAATTTAGCATGGGTTGTTGGTTGAATGCACAAATCAGGCTACATTGGTTTATAAATGCAACTTGAATCTCCTTGTGGGTTCCCTGTAGCCAAATTACTCATCATGGTTACCTTTTGTTTTCAGTTTTTCAAGTGGTGCACTCAGACCTTTGCAAAGTGTGTTTGTAAATTGTTGCAGCTAATGAGATTTCTGAACCCAAAGGCAAAACACGGTTGCAATTTTTTTCAAACAGACTCATTTGAGGGAAGCCAGGAGAAGAGAGGGCTGTAGCAGGTGAGCAGCTGGTGTGGGAATCTTGACCTTGCGTGATGACTGGTGGCTCTGAGTGTGCTGTGTGGCTCGGTGGGCGGCTGACTGACCGTTTGCAGACCGAGGAGGTGGACGTGGCTTCCAGCACACTGAGCCGCACGCTGAAGCTTGATTGGGGAAAGCAGGCTGGCAAGGGGACTCTAGAGGAGACTGGAAGCAGAGGCAGAAGGAAGTTTGAGGTTAGACAAAGAGCAATAGCACTGAGGAGCATAAATTACAACAAGTGTTTGGCCAACAATACTAGAACGGGAGCAGGCAGAACAATGTGGTGAGGAGTGAAGTGACGAGCTGAAAGAAGAACAGGTGGCCACGCCCATGGCGCACACATGGAGAGAAGACAAATGGGAACAAACAGGAGACAAATTGGAGAGAGGAGAAAACAGTAGAAACACAAGAAATGGGGAGAAGAATAATGACACCATGGAAGTGATACATTATTCATGTACGCTGCCCACAGAAAACCAGGAGACAACCTCTCCAGTAATTAGTTTTGTTCAATTTTTTGGGGCCAACCCTGACACCACTTCAGGAGCTGAAGATAGGTTTGATAGTGCCA
Source organism: Stegastes partitus (assembly GCF_000690725.1). Classification (NCBI taxonomy): domain Eukaryota; kingdom Metazoa; phylum Chordata; class Actinopteri; family Pomacentridae; genus Stegastes; species Stegastes partitus. The sequence continues at coordinate 221,692 of NW_007578779.1, forward strand.
GTGTGAGCGCAGTCTAACTTTGGAAGATTTTTGCGCTGAATTTTGCAAAAGTAATCACAGAAACAGTACTGCTGCTCATTTTCACAAAGGAACTGAAAATGAAAACAGAGAAAGGATGAAAGTAATTAATTAGGGCCCTGTGTGTGCTGATTCTGTGATTCCCCCACACTCCTCTGAAGCATCATTGAGCTCTTTGTTTTGGTGTCCATTCATATCTCTGCTTTCATAAACCTGTTCAGGAGAAAAGAGAAAAAAGTGTTTTCAGCTAAAAAGCACTGATAAAGCTTCTAATGTTTAACTTTTTTTTAATGTGTTTGCTGCCATCGAAGCCTTATCCAAGCTGTACTGTTAACACTATTGTACTGATCCAGACACAAACATCTGTGTGTCCACTGTATGAGTATGAAGGCAGGACCGTGAGTGTTGAGTGCTTATGCTGTTTTGCATCTCTATGTTGTTGTGTGAAATGTGGACAATCTGCAAAAACAAATCTCCCTCAGGACACTAAAGGATTATCTACCAGTAAGAAATTCATGGGGAGGAAACACACCAGTGTTGTGTTTTCAGCTTATTTCACAGCCTCAAGTGGCCAGAAAATCCATTAATGCAGTTTTAATTTGGTAGATGAGCCACAAACAAACATTCCTGTTTGGTTATTTTAACCATAAACGTCAAGCTCAAGTTTCACATTAAAGGTAAATGATTCAGTGTGCCAGTTTTT
>NW_007578779.1:224757-232909 GCF_000690725.1 Stegastes partitus
TATATGTACAATTTTTTTCTTCTTTTTAAAGTTAGTGGGTGCGGTTATATTCAGGTGTGCTCAATAGTCCAAAAAATTACGGTAATGCAGTTTTACACTCGCCAAATAGTGAGTGCAGTCGCTACATCGTGATTGAAATGACTGATTTCATTTTGGAGGATCATATTTCAACACTAGAGCATATTGAACAACATGTTGGAATAGTTGCAACAGAGTTAATATTTTTGTTCTATATATAAAGGCCATCTGTGCACTGTGTTAATTACAGTCTAATAGTCATATAATGCTATTACATGGCATTTTTGAAAAGATGACCTTTGACCTCCAGCAGAGCTATTTTTGCACTGATTTACCCTAATCAGTGAGGTCATTCCTAGCCTACCTGTAAAACATCAACTTGTTAGGCCTTAGCACTGGAGCTAGACACTGTTCACAAACACACAGACGAACGGACGCACACATGGGACATCATAACAAGGTTATTAGGCATACCATAGCCTAAATATTGGAAAGAAAAATACCATAGTATTGCCTATAATCATCACAAATTCCAGGCCCAAGAACACTATAAAGATGATCTGTTTGGCAGAACACCAGGGACCACGTTTCACAGGTTACTCTATCGGTCAGGGGGAACTGTAACACGGGTATTAGACATACCATAGCCTAAATAGTAGAAAGAGAAATACTACAGTAGTGCCCATACTCATCCCAAATGTCAGGCCTGATAACACGTGTAGATAATCTCTTTGGCACGACACCAAGGGACCACGTTTCACCTGTGAAGCTGGCGTTTCGGACAGTGTTTGAACGCAGCATTAGTTCCCACTTGTTGCTCCAGCAGCGCCTCCTCCAGCCTCCTCCTCCTCCTCCTCCTGCTGACCGTGTGTCCGGGTATTTGAGCTGAAGCTCCGCAGCTCCGCGTCTCACTGCCGACTGACAGCCAGAGCACCGACATGGCTTCCCAACGGGTCATCGTTTACGGAGGAAGAGGCGCTCTGGGCTCCAAGTGCGTCCAGCACTTCAAGTCCAAAGGATGGGTGAGCGATGGCGGCTAACGCTACATGCTAACGCGCTGCTAAGCCGTGAGCTAACCGTGTTTTCTCTGTGTGTTGACCGTCCAACAGTGGGTGGCCTGCATCGACATGGCTGCAAACGACGAGGCGAATGAAAACGTGATTGTGAAGTTGAGTGAATCGTTCACCGAGCAGGCAGGACAGGTGAGCAGACAGGAGGCACACGGTTCTGCCTCGATTATATCAAAACTTAGGAGCTAACAGACAGCGGGGAGGCTGTTACCGGCAGCAGCTAGAGTTAAAGCTGTAATATGAGTGCAGTAGCATGTAAACAATGTTATTTAGTTTGTGTTTTTTCTTTAGTTTTGTCTTGTTTTGTAGTGATTTGCTAGAAAGCGTTTTGCTAATGCTGCGTTCAGGCACACTTGAAAGTAGAGGAAAGTTCAGGATTTACAGGAGCGCTGATATGTGACAGCTTTAATGTAACAGTCTTTTTTATGTATATATATATATGTGCGACATGCGGGCTGTCTACCCGTTCTAATAACAAACGTTTTCAATCTTGTTTTCCATTTATAAAGTAGATTGTTAGCTTCGTTAGCTCCAGTCGTTCAGACGGTCAAAGGACAGCTGAGTGTCTGCAACGATTGATCCGTTAGTTGTCAACCGTTACATGAATGCATCATTTTTTAGTTCGAGTTATTTTTAGGAGAACAATAAAAATGTCCAAATTATGTGATTCCATCTAAGAGAGTAATCTGATTATCTTTGAGTTGTGGACAAAAGTAGACATTTGTCGTTATTAAGCTTTTGGAAATGCTAATCACCGTTTTTCATTTTATAGAACTACCAACTAATCGAATAATTAAATAATAATAATCATCTAATTAAGTGACAACAACAAAAAAGCTCTATACAGCAATAGTTTGTTTTTTTTCTTTTTTGATTTGACAGCTGCTGTGATTCAGAGTCTGAGGACTATGTTTATGCTGTACAAGCTGAAGCCTTAATGATTAATTGATCAGTTCTCAACTATTATATAATCAATACCTACTTTGAAAAGTGGTTGTTCAAATTGAGTGTTGTTTTGATTAAAAAATAAATAAATAAATAAAAAATCTCAAATATGTGATTTCAGCTTCCTAACTTTGACAATGTTCTGAATCTGTTCCTCTTCTATAACATAAAGTGAATAATTTTGGGTTGTGGACAAAACGAGATGTTCGAGGACTTCATCTGGGGCTTTGGGAAACATTGAATAACGTCATCAAATTATCAAGTAATAATAATTAATAGTGAAAATGACCATTACTTGCTGCAGTATGAACTATAAAGATAAGTTTAACATCATGGATTGTATAAATATAACTGGCTTGATGCACAAAAAAAGTCCAACAGATTATTTCGATGTTCTTTAATGTCCCGCATGTCTTCATTTAGCCATTTTATATGACTGTGATTAAAATCTGTAGCATTCCTTGTGTTGTTTTTGTCATCCCATTTTTCTATTTTTGCAAATTAGAAAAAATAAAATAAAACAGTGTGCATGTTTTGAACAGTGAAGCACAGTATTTTTTTTATTTTTTTTACAGTGGCTCATGTGAAAGGTCTGTCCTATTGTTTGTTGACCTGAACCAACAATTTCCTGCCCGGCATGCGAGCTGAAAAGCTGCGGCGCTGCTTCATGAAAAGGCGTTAACAGTTATCTGTCGCCTTTTGTGCAGGTGACGGCAGATGTGGCCCAGTTGCTAGGGGAACAGAAAGTGGACGCCATCTTGTGCGTGGCCGGCGGATGGGCCGGAGGAAACTGTAGTTCCAAAGGTCAGAGTTCAACCCTTTTATTTGTTCTGACATTAATCATCAGCCAGTTTCTCTGCAGCTTAAATCTGACGACAAATGAATCTGATCGGAGTATTTTTCTGCTGTTTTTGTTTCTAAACGTCAAAGCTGTGTTTTAAAATGAAAGGTTTCTGTTGAAACCCTACAAGCTCAGTGGTCTTAAAATCTGTTTCTTTACTCTGCCTGTTAGTTTACTGCATTTATCTCACACCTCACAGGTAATTGTGCCTGGCAGCGAAAGGAAAGTGGACAGTCAGCTGTGTGCGGCTTGATTCCTGTCCTTTCATGGGCCATTTAAAGGAATGGTTTAACCGTTTTAGGGGGGGAAAAAATACATGTTAGGGGAGCTGGATGAGAAGACTGGTGCCACTCTCAGATCTGCATGGCAAAAATGAAGCTTCCCAGAACAGCTGCTTCGCGTGGCATAAACAGGGGAATACAACTAGCCTGGCTCACATTACCGTTTTCTGTTTTCTGTATTGGAGCTGTACAAAATGTAAAAACAACAATTCACCATTTTACAGGCAAGCAATGTGTCCTTGGCACTAAACAATTGTCTGCAAGCCAGCTGAGGCTCCGGGAAGTTTCTGGTCTGAGCCAAGATACACTCCAGGACACAATCACTTTTTTTTTTTCCCCACCATGCTTTTAATTATGCTAATTTATGTACTGCTTGATAGATTTTGCTTTTTTTTCCTAGTCTTTCTTGTGCACATTTCCCAGGCCAGTGTTGTATCTGTGAAAAAATCATGTTTAGGCAATAAATGTTAAGATTCTGTCCTTTTATAATCTCCTTCAGACTTATACAAAAACACTGATTTGATGTGGAAGCAGAGCGTGTGGACCTCCACCATCTCCAGCCACCTCGCCGCTCTGCACCTAAAACCAGGTGGACTCCTGACATTGGCTGGAGCTAAAGCAGCCCAGTCTGGCACTGGAGGTGAGGCACACAGTTTTTTTATTTTGTGTGTGTGTGTGTGTGTCTGTTTACTGTTCTCATCATAATGACCTGATGGCCCGCTCTGCTCGGGCGTCACGTCAGAGTTAAAGGCTTTGACCAGGGAATTGACAGACTGATCAGAGGCCCAGGAGAGTCTCAGCCGGCTCACAACAGTGTCGGAGAAAATGTGTCGATAAAATGGATCCAAGAAACAAAACAAGACAGAAAAAGAGAGAATGGCTGATGAGCTCTGTGCCAGCAGTGGTGCTCAGTGGTTAGAGAGTCTGTTTCACAAATAAAAAGTCTTTGGTTGGATTCCCAAAACGACCTGTTTGTCCATTAGGAGCCCTGCTGTGCTCTCTGTGTTGTTGAGCGATTGACTCAGCCCTGACTCGCTCACCTGTTGGAGGATACTCTGAGCAGAGCACGTAAATATTTACAAACTCAGGTTCTCTAAAGGAGATGAATGAAAAAGATATATTAAATGAAAAGCTGTATTTAAAAAATGAATCTGTTCATTCATTTAAGATTAGTAATGCATTACAATATCTGTCACACATGAAAAAAAATGAGGCTGTTACATAAACAACATGTCTTCACATTGAAAAGCTCAGTCATAAAATGTCACACATTTCATGTTTAGGTTTAATTTTTAGCCATTTATTATTATGTTATTATTGTTATTATTATTTAAGCTCAGCCGTTTTAAAAGAAGATGAAACACTGAGCTTGCATATCACCATAACCTACATAATCTTTCACCATGAGTTGGTTTTATCCCAACTAGGCCTGGACCAGAAAACAATATGTTCCAGCGACACACACTTGATCAAAAGCAATCAGAAAACAATTCAGTTAAAATGTTTAATAGGCTCCCTTTAACGCATTAGATACAATCTGCAATGAAAGCATTGAACAATCTACAAACCCCACCTGTAGCCCTGTGATAGACTGGTGACCTGTCCAGGGTGTCCCCTGCCTCCGCCCTAAGTCGCTGGCTCCAGCCCCCCCGCGACCCTAGTGAGGATTAAGCGGTGTATAGATAATGGATGGATGGAAACCCCACCTGTGCTCCTTCCTCAGCTCATAAACAACCTCTTGATGATGGAGCTCCTTTCTTTTCCATTGTCACCCTGTAATTTCCATACAGGTGTCCCACAGCGGGCTAGTCTGGTTTGGGCCAGCAGTTGCCTTTTTGAGACAGACCCTGAGTGTAAAAACTCTGATGTCCCTGTGCCCCCACAGTCTTAGGTTCACATTAGGTGGCTAGATGATGCACTCTCACTCTTAGCGCTGGGTGAACATGGAGGTCAGTGCAGGGTCCCTGTCCAGTGACACCCAGTGCAAGCCAGCAACACGAAACTTTAATTTCAGGATAGTGTGGTGACTTCACACTGGTCGCCCTCCGTATGTCTCTGGGTTCTATTTGCTTTAAAAAAAAAAAAAAAATTTAATCAAGATAAGCTCATTCCTTTGTTCTTCTTATTAAGGTGGTTAAATTGAAAATAAACATTTTTTTCTCATCTTTATTAAAATGGTTCGTTAATGTTATCTGTGATTATTAATATCGAATTAATGGAAACATTTCATCATCATATATTTTTCAGCTGTATTGCTGAGCCCTGTTGACATACAGTATTTGACTTGCCAAAATATTTTAAATACCATAATTTCCGGACTATAAGCCGCTACTTTTTTCACACAATTTGAACACTGCGGCTTAAACAATGATGCGGCTAATTTATGGATTTTTGTGATTTTTACTAATTTACCTCAACACAAAAGTGACATTGAGAGCGACAACAAAAGAGAGACCGAGGAAGCATGTGACCAAGTCATTCTGAGGCATTTCAATTCCAACACTGAAGAAGACGACTTTAGTGGTTTTAGTGCAGGAGGAAGATGAAGATATCGATCAATGACTTTTCCTGGTAGGCTACTGTATTTTATTTTCTTAACCAGTCGTGTTACAGCCACTGTTTGGGGAAAAAAAGCATTTACGGTACGTATTTGTGTATGTTACTGGTACATATTTAATTAAAAGTTTAAAAAATCTGTCTGTGTAAATATCTCATGTTACAACGTGGACACCTGCAGCTTATAGATATATGTACAATTTTTTGTTTTCTTTTTAAAGTTAGTGGGTGCGGCTTATTTTCAGGCGCGCTCAATAGTCCAGAAATTACAGTATATACAGCCACAGTTTCAATCTTTTTTATTCAGATGGAAGAAGCTTAATCTTTGTTTCTTTTTCTCAGTTTCATTCCATCTATCAGTCTGTTGGTACAGAGTAGAGTCAATTAACAGTTTGTCATTTTTAAAGCAAATAGTGCCAAAAATGTTCTGTCCCCAGCTTCTCAAAAGACACCTTTTTTTTTTTTACCCACATTCATGTAAATGAAATATCTTTTTGAATATGTTCGGACTATCAAATGAAGACTTCACCTTGGGCTATTTTCACCCAACAGTTTCAATGTTCTAATCCTCTAATTCATTAGTTGCTGCTTTCTTATCATGTGACACCAGTCACCAGCTTATGTGCCTCTGTGTCACCCAGAAAGGCTTTGGAGCTCGGCCATGTGATGCACAAACCCTCCGTTACCAGCTAGCCATGTGATGGGCTGAGATCCAACTGTACAGCAGAGCCCTGGGTCAGCAGTCCACACGGAGCCCCGGAGCTCATTGGCTGCTGGCTCAGGAAGAGAATGACTCAGCAGTTGTGGCTCCACATACATTAACCACATGGACAGAGCGTTAACACCGCTGACACATACCGAGGCCTCCTTTATCTATTGTCCTCTGCAGTCTGTATTTTAAAGTTGAAAAAAAAAGGAAAAAACAGTGCCATCTATTTTTTTTCAAATCTACTTCTTCAAGCTCTAATTAAATACGAGGCAATATCAGGAGCCAAATGTTAAGAAATACAACTAACAGCCATGAGAGGTACTCGTGCTCGTCCTTTTTTTCCTCAAGTGCTTTGATCAAACAAACTGAGTGGAAAGTTAATGAGCATCAGCAGAATCCAGATCAACAGTGCAGAGGAAAGCAAATTAGGATGACTAATTGAATTGACTTTTACTTTGTTGTTGTTAATCAAAGTTTTATGAATGAAAAGGCTGTTAAATGGTGGAAACCACCAGCAGGTGTGTGAGATAACCGACCAGAATGAGAAGTCTCACATCAGGTAGCAAAGTGGTAACAACGGAAGATCATTTTGGGATTGATCAAATGTTCTGGGTAGTTAACAGAAGCATGTTTCCACTGTGACTTCTGCTGTCTAGGGGAGAAGGAAACCGATTTTAGTGGAATACAATGATATTAAAAGGCAACAAATGAAGAAAGGGATTAGCAAGTCATATGAATGCCCTTTTTGTGAATTAGACCCCAGATTTGGGATTTAAAATTGAGCTCAAACCCCAGAAGGTGCCAGGCCATCGGGTTATCATGGGGCTCTGATTATTTGATTATGATATGAAACTCTATTCAGGCGACTTGTTGTCTGTTAGATTCCATGCAGAAACCCAGTTCATTCTGTTTAAGCACTCACTCAATGAGGCTTGACCTGTGTGAGCTCAGTAGTGCAGACTGCTCTTAAACAAAGAACAACAGGTCAGTGAATGGAGGCTGAAATCATTTGGAGTTTAATTTGGAACGCCTTGTTTCAGTCTGATTCTTTGTTTAGGCTCACAGAAAGCTTCTTCTGGTTCAGTGTCCCATCGGATTCCCTTTCCTTGGGCAAGTTGCACCAGCTGTGACCCTTAACCAAGGATGCAATTTATGCAGTACTAAATGAAAACATGTTGCACCACAACAAACATGTTGCTTGTTTTAACTGCTGCATAACCGATAAACTAATAAAGCTGATGTTAGAGGTTGAAGAGGTGTAAGAGGACATAATCAGCACATCTGGCACCGCACTGGATCAAATATCTGATGTAAACTGTGGAGATTTGAACAAAGTGTGCCTCAAATGAAGGTAATGTTGCACCAATATAATTTGACTACTACAAATAATGAGCTAGAATAAAGTTGATGTAATATTCTGTCTAAACTGGATGAAATAATAAAAATTAGCCCAAAAACTGAAAGTATCTTCAAGTCCACATATAAAAATGAAGACATTTCCAGGATTGTTTTTTACTCGTGACTTCCCGTTGAAACAGTTTCTGGCTTAGCAGCAGATTCTCATGTGACTGCACTCTCACGAGCAAAGACATTCTTTGTGTTTTTAAAGTTGCAGCCCAGTTTAGTAAAACACTAGTTTAGGATTTGCAGAATGAATCCCGATCATGGATGTTTTTTTTGCAAATAATTCTCCACTTCACATTAACACTTTGTGCTTGAGCTGTTGCTCCTA
>NW_007578779.1:232994-254179 GCF_000690725.1 Stegastes partitus
GTTTTACAGCAAATCAATGCCTTCATGTCAGCTGCATGACTGGTACCTCCTAACTCATGTTTCCTTTTGAATTTCTCCTGATCTTTCTCTTAAAAGTAAAGTCATGCCACCACCCCTTGTTCCCATTGGTCAGGGCTTTGTAAGCCTGTCATAAGATGGTTAAGGAGGGGGGGAGCTGAACAGATGCTCAGCATTCTTTGGAAAGGCTGTTTAGATGTTTGAGGAGGGGCGACACTCACTGTTTCCAGATGCTGCAACTTCAAAACACTCCTCCGGTTTATTCAAGGTTGCATTCAGGTACAATTTCAGTGTGAAAATAACAGACTGGCTTTTTGCATCCTGGCTGTCCAGAGCTTTATTCTGATTACACGTACCACCATGTGAGGAACTGAGCAGCGTTTTATGTTGCTACTATTGCTGCCGGCTTTAAAAGTCTCAAGATGCTCCGTCTATAGATTCACGGATGTCGGCCCACTTGACCTCTCTCGACTAAATCAATGTCGTCCGCTCCCAGACTCCGGCGCGTGATGCATTTAAGATGGACTGTGTTGCCTTTGCAAACTGAATTTTCTCCAGGAAACTAAAATACATTTTCTGTCTGTAATCTCCAGGCATGGTAGGCTACGGTATGGCTAAAGCTGCCATCCACCAGCTGTGTCAGAGTCTTGCAGCAAAAAACAGCGGGATGCCGTCAGGAGCTGCTGCGGTTGCCATACTGCCGTGAGTACTGCAATAAAAATATTACAGACACACTTGGTCACAATGCACATCTAGGTCTTATAGTCCAGGACTAATTGATTTGCACTGCTCCCGTGGCACTCGCAGCCTTAAAGGGACCCAGAGTGTGTCTCTTGAGCATCAAATGACGACCCTGTGTATTCTTGCAGTGTGAATTTAGAGAGTTCATTGCTCCCTTCTTGGTGGCAGATGAGAGCATTTAAATTCACACTAGTTTCAACTGGTGAGCTAAACCTTCACATAAAACAAATTGTTAATATGCCACTTCCAGTTAGGCCTCAGAGCTGTGAGCAGGTGTTATCATGACAATGCACAGACTGTTGGAAGCTGACAAGTGAGTTATTGTAATAATGGTCAGGAGAACAAGTTAGAATTCTTTGCACAGAATAGAAAGGTTCAAGGGCTAATGCAATGATTTATTGTTGCATTTCTGGGAAGTTGACTCTGATTAAGACAGAGGGGGCATAATCGAAGCAGCAGACTCTGAGATACCCTGACGTTAATTTTCTAGTATGGATCAAGCTTATAAATATTGAATCCTCCGTCCTTGCGGGCGTCTTCAGGCTTTCTCTGCCTCCCCCTCTGAGATTTATTATTTCAGTTTGTTCTGCAGACTTGTGGCTACAATGTAAAGTCGAGACAATCCTGATGCGGGCGCCGCTATGGCTCACCTGGTTGAGCTGGCGTCCCACGTACAGGGCTGCAGTCCCCATGTGGAGGTCATGAGTTCGAATCCCGCTCATGGCCCTTTCCCCACATGTCCTCCCCCCGTTCTTCTCCACTTTCCTGTCTCTCTCTCACTGCACTGCATCGCATAAAGGCACAAAGGCCAAAAAAATAACTTAAAACAAAAGATAATCCTCCTGCCATTCACACTTCTGGGGTTTGATTCATAACAATCCAGTCCAGGTACCAGTCCTGTCAGCTGGCCGGATGGGTCTTTCCATATCAATATTCTTCTTCAGAATCAGTTTCCTACTCAGACGTGTGCCTGATGTTCTCTAATGTTTCAGCATCGATGTAGGTGAGCTGCAGTCAGCCGGGCGGGGCAGGAGCTTCACAGATACATGCATCGTAGAGGAAGCAACAGGGAGGAATTGTGTCTAAGCTGTTAAAGCAGGAAGGGATTATTTTCACAGAAACATTTTAAAAATTAAATTTTGATTGAACAGAGAGGAGTTTTTAGGGATTAGATCAATCACCAGAGAGGGAGTTTAAGAACCACAGGGAATATTAAGCAATAGTTTTCCTCCTATAGAGGACCCAGTTTGTGCAAAAAACAAACCAATGGGAGCTCAATAGCTTGATATACTGCAGCATGACTTCATTTAACTGCACACAGCATCATCCTGGATGGTCCCATCATGCTTTGTAACAAAGAGATACGAGTAATGTCTTGTTTTTTAACCCCTGGATGGAGTGGTACTAAGCTCAATGTTTGTCAGGTGATGTTGTGTGTCAATCATTATTGGTGGAAAACTGAATCCTCGTCCAGCAGAATTATTAAACATATAAAACAGCATAAATATACAGGGTCTCAGTTATCGTGGATGGGATTCAGTTTTGTACTTAAGGTTGAAAAAAAAAAAACGTGTTGTACATTTACTGTAACATAAATTTTTTGCACAGTGTTGCTGGAAAAAAAAAAACACCGACAAGAAACACAGCTGGTGGAAGAACTGAAGATAAAAGCTATTGTGCTGGAAAATTAGCTCAGTAGTCATTGTTATGTTGGATGGATAAGTGCTATGAGATGATAAGCTGCAGGAATAAAACATGGTTACCATTTCAACCAGCAGATATCTGGTCGTGCACATGATGATGATCACACGTTCGCCTTTGCGTCATTGTCCCCTCTGCTGGCTTATTGAATTTAAACGCCGTTTTTGCCGTGTCATCGTGACAAGCTCAGAATGTCTTTTCAGGGGTGTATCTTAGTCCTGCGCTCTGTTTGGCTGCATTTTCCTCCAACATGAGGCTGGGCTGAGTCTGCCTCTCCAGCTTGCTGTCACATCTGTTTAGCATTACCCCCATGACTTGCATTTCTGCTACAACCCCCAGCTTTGCTTGTGCTGCTGCACCAACATAGACAAACATTTGTTGAAATTCGCATTATACAGTGTATTCCTGCGAAAGCCAGATAGTGGTTGAACATGGGTTTGTAAAGTCTGACACTGTGGACTTCCTTCAGACGAAACTGAGGGAACTGTGCCCATTTCAAGGCTTCGCAATGCAAATTTCCTCACTCAAGCACTAAGGGTTTTATAGTAACTTAGTGTCTCCAAAGCTGCAACACAGTTTTGTTTTTATATAAAGAACATGAGTAAATGTAATTATATTGCCCTGTTATATCGCTCAAAATTGCACTTTTCCCAAAGAGTAGTGTGTTCTTGCAACTAAATGTATGTACAGAGCTTACAAACATGATGATTCCTCCCAGAAACACACGACAGCACATGGATCAGGTGAAGGTGTAGCTTGTTTGCATTTACACAGACCTTGCATACAGTCTCTCTCTCTCTCTGTGTGATTGTATGTGTGGAGATACTGCAGCCTGCCAGCGCTGCTGCCTCTCTGCTGCTCAGATGCAGCTACTCACCCTGATTGTCATCTGGCTTCATTTGGCAGCGTTACCTTGGATACGCCGATGAACAGGAAGTTCATGCCTGACGCAGACTTCAGTTCCTGGACACCGCTGGAGTACATTGCAGAGTGAGTGATGCAGCGATTTAGGATTTATATGATTTTTTTTTCCCTGATTTTAAGTCCGTAGAGAGCTCTGAACAGAAATGACTATATTTTAAAATGAGAGGGTCGTCTTTTTTTCAGGATTGCAGTATTTGAAGTAAGTATGATTCCTCCTTCCAATCTCGTCACATCGTTAAGCATCAGATTTTAGCCTCATTTAGTGTATCTGTTATAACCACTCACTCTGAACCCCACAACCCGCCTGCAGATTTGGAAGACATGCGCTGTCTTTAAAAAGTTGCCAAAATGACACGATTGATCAGAGCCAAAATCTGCAGAAAACGGTGAAAGTGACTGGATATTCAGCTTTCAGTGGCCCTCGACATGATCATGTGTGATGTGCAGTTCTGTTAGAAACATCGACCAAATGCAACCTTAATATCGTGATATTTCATCAAAATATTTTTTTTATTTCAAGGGTGTCATTTTAAAAAATGCCAGAAATAAGCCATTTACATGAAACAGATTCTGTTAAACAAAACATCCTGCGAGGTGCAGTTGGCGTGTCAGACAGTCAGATGACTAAAACTCACTGACTATTTGGCTAAACTGCCGGCAGCACAGAGCAGATAGAACACAAGTATAACTAAGAACGTAGGTAACAAGATATCGTCTTTGATTTCTCACATTTTAAATGCGTCCAATTGCTCAAGAAACATTTTTGAGTTCTTTCTACTTCCATAGTTGTTTCCATAGAGGTGCAGGACTTCAAATTGCAGTGAAAAATGAGCCCATAGTGAGCAGGAAATGTTACAGGAACAAAAACCACTGAGTGCCTGCTTAGGGTTCAGAGGGTTAACCTGCTGCATGTTGCTCTATACGTCTTGTGATCTCCTTTACTTCAAAAACAACCCTGATCTTTTGCTTTCAGTGAAAGGAAATGGACAGAAAATGGCTTGAAATTATAACAGGAAATGGGTTCTAAAGAGTTTATTAGCCTAAATCGTAATGCAAACATAAAATAACGTTACATCAAATATGTGCTTTATGTCCAAACAGTGTTCCAGGTCGTGGTACCTTGTAGTACTTTAAGGCTTGTATTCACCATACCGAATACACATTCATGTGTTCCTATAAACACTGGATTTCACTTAGATCTTGTGAATCTGAGGATGTAATAGAATGCTTTTTTTCTGATATTGTTCAGCTGCTGTACGGCTTTTCTACACGTCTCTAATCACAAATGGCTCCCCGCTGACACTCAAACATGTCTTTATGTGTGTAATTCACATTGCATCCTATTAAAACAGCTGTGGGCAGGGACGTTACATCTGTTTCTGATTGTTCAGTTTTGGTCCAAGAGGCTCTTTGATTCTGAGGGAACGGCACCGTAATCATCGCATTTACCTTTGATGCTTTAGATCACAGCAGCATCTCGGCTATCAGAGTTACTGGAAATACCTGAGACGCTATTTGCCGGTTATGCACGAGAGTGGGAATACGTGAGCACAGAATACAAAGCGTGTTACCAAAAGCTGTTCTCGTGATCTTTCAGGGGAGGTTTGTTTCCTTTAAACTCATACATCACGTACATTTACAAGTTACATTTATTGACATGAAGTATAATAGTTTTCTTGTACGAATGTCATTTAGAACAGCAAAAAGAACGGTATTTAAAATTGATATTTCACCACAGGATGGCAAAATGGATTTGGATTGTTCTTAGATTAGGTGTGTTGTTATTTGATTGTATGTAGGTCATCGATTTCTTTATCCTGTTAGGTTATGTTGCAACATAGGTGTAATCAAATATTGCGCTATTAAACACAAAACTCTAATACACAATAAATCAGCCTAATACAAAACATCCCAGCGTCGTCGTTTCGACATGCTGAAAATTTCTAGCTTCGATAAACCTACTGACGAAACCTAAAGTTTCTTAGAGTGCATTAGAAACGGTGAGTTTTCAGATGATTCGAACACATCTGAATGCATGGTGCGTGCGTTTTAAAACAGGAGTATGTGTCAGTTTCTGTAGTGTTTATCTCTCTGCAGGCCAGTGGAGATTAGATAAGATTTGATCCACTTTGATAATCCCTGAGGAAGCAGCTGAGGGTCTGCGGACAGAAATAGAAAATGCCTGGCTGACCGGAAATGAAGGGAGGCAGCGGTTAGTTTGTCACTGTCTCTTATCTTTACCTCTGCTTACCTTTCTGGCCAAAATTCATTCATAAAACCTGGATGTTGTTGGTACTTTAAAAAAAGCCTAGTCACAGTATGGGCGATTATTTGTCTGAATAAGTAACAACACAAAACAAACTGTGGCTTCCTAAAAGTCAAAATTGATTCAGAAACTCCCATTATAACCCTCATGAATTATTGCAGTATTGTTGCATTAGTTTTAACTCCGTGTGCTGGTTTTATAGACGCCTGTATAAGGCAGCAACACATTAGGGCTTAAATGAAATCCCTTAAACTGTTTCCATTTTTCTGCAGGATGTTCTACAACTGGTCCACCGGCACAAACCGGCCAGCATCGGGAAGCCTGATGCAGCTGCTGACCTCCGGAGGTGAAACCCAGGCTGTGGCCGCTCAGTAGAGGACAGAGCGGAGCTGTGGAGCCGGTGATGGGGGTTGGTTTGTTGGTTGGTAGGGAGAGATAAAGATGGATGGAAGCAGAGAGACAGGGGGGGGGAGAGGAGGAGTTGGAGAGCCACAGAGAAGGAGGCTGGTGCAGGGAGGAGGAGGAGGAGGATGTGGTGAAGAAGAGTAAGAGAGATGGGAGGAGTGATGAGGAGGGCTGGAAGGTGTAGAGGTGAAGAAGAGAGATGGTGACAGAGAGGAACTGAATAAAAGAGGGAGGTGGAGAGGAGACGCCCGATGGGTTTGCTTTGGAGGAGGAGGAGGAGGAGGAAGAGGAGGGGGAGGAGGGGTGGGGGCTTCCTTTCCGAATGCAGCCTCACTGCGCCATCTAGCTGTACATCACTGCAACCGTCCCGCTGTGACACAATCAGACCGTGTTGAATCTCCGCTAATGATAATTCACTGTTGACCAACGAACCATCAAGACTTGAGTATTTCATTCAGTTTCAGGATCAGTGATGTGAAATTGTGTTAATTGGGAAACAGAGTACATACTGCTATATTTGGGCCTCATGTGGTGTGACTGATGTGAAAGCAGGCGCTAATAGAGATGCATATTTTTGAAGCTTGGGATGCCTAACCATTGCCATTCAGTGTTATTGCAGTGTTATTACGGCAGGGAAAGTGCAGAAAATTAACGAGCAAGGCGTTTTGCCACCCATGATTTTATCCATTCCTCTTAAACAACTTCATAACCACATTACCTGTCTAGTCCAATGTGACGTGTGAGATGTTTTTTTTAGTTTCTGCTGTTCAATGTTCCCCCAGAGGTCCTCTGCCACTGAGGAAACATAAAGTCGACGTAAGCCGCTGTCTTCTCTCAAACGGACAACACGCTTTAAAGTGGAGTGGCCTTATTTTCTGTTTGTAGCTATCAAGTGTCCTTGGTGTCCGCGGTACGAAGAAGGTGCTCTGTTCCTGTTGTGAGTTTTTAAGTTGTGTATTCTGTGTCAAAATTCACAATAAAATGAGTGCAAATAAATGATTGACAGTCTCCGGTCCATTTAGTGACTACCCAGGATAGATATTGGTTAGATTAGGACTTTGTGCATTACACAGTTGGGTATGAATTAGAATGTAGCGATATATATAAGGAAAAAAAACATTCCTGGAAACTGAAAAATAGAAATTGCTCATCCTCTATACTTGTTTTCAATATTCAGACAGTTTATGGACGTCATATAGGAAGCAGCGCTGGCATATATGTAAGTGCTATGTACTTCTCCTTACACAGCTTGGGGCTTTAGCAAATGTTTCTTACATGAATAGAGGTAAATGTGATTTTTTTTTTTTTTATGGAGCTATTTTCAGCAACAGATTTGGATCACTGGTAGGTTTTTTAAATTTTTATTTTTATGTCTTCAAAGTCAAATTCTTCAAAAGTATAATTTCACCTATTTTTTAAAATGAGGATGGTGCTTAGATCTCTTTGTCCTTTTGATTTGAAAATAATTAAAGTTAATAAAATAATGAAGTTAAACTAATTAAACTCCGGACTAATTTCTTCATTTGTAGCCTCCCTGTCTTCAAATAAAAAGAAGCCTTGTAGAAATCACAGTGTCACAGAAGAAAACAAGCCTAGTTTTGATTGCCATGTGAACTCTAATCTTGCTTCCTTCGTGTCTGATCAGGCCTTTGTAGTCAGGACCCAGACAATACTTGATAATAGGCTCAATTCCCTGTGGGCTTTGGATTTGTCGTGGGATTTGTTGACGACAGAAAAAAAAAATATATATATATCACCAGAGTAGCTCAGTATAGAAGCGCCCACTAGATGGTGCTCTTTAATAAGGGTACCGCTGCTTCGCTGCCACTCAGTTTTTCAGGTGGAGTCATATTAATCAAATGGATGAGTTAACACCCAGAGCTGAATATGCACTGCTGTGCATACACTGTATAAAAATAACTTACAGAAGGGCCCTTTAGCATTCACTCTCCTGTGCAGAACTGATTGCTGAGCATCCAGGCCTTTCACCTTGGCAAATGCAAATCTCTACAGCAGTGACATCTGGGAAGACATCAATTTAAAACTTGGATTATGACGAATAGATTATTTTACAGGCCCGTTCCTCTTCCGCACAAAATATTGTTGTTGTTCAACCAGCCCATATATCCGCCCTCAGCGTGGACCAGAATGCACATAAATAGACTACGGGGCAGCTGCTGGGCCTTAGTCTTAAACTCTACTATTTCTCCCGGCTGGCCACAGTTCCAGGGGACTATATGGCTGTTGACAAGCACACTGCAATAAATCACCATGCTGAGGATTAATAGGAAAGAGCAAAGCGCCCCAGCTCACTGTAGCTGATATGTATTTATTCTAGGTGGCGTTGCAATTCATCTCACTGTGTGTACGCATGTGTGTGTGTGTGTGTGTGTGTGTGTGAGGGCCCGAGGCGAATTCAACACGTCTATGCATACATTACCTCCCATGATGCCAGCACTATAGAGTGATTGCCCATGGGGATCGAGTCAATGTTTATCACAGAAAGCGTTTCAGCTGATCAAAGATTACCGCTGAGACGGAGCATGTTGTTCCTGTTTCAGCTGGGGCAGATAAGTTGTCACCCAGCGCCACAGATGCTATTGTTTTGCGCAATGTAAACCTATGAGAGGCAAATTATTTGTGTGTCACAGGTGCAGCGGTGTGCTAAACAGAATTTATCCGGGGCACTCTTCCCTCAAGCTGCGGCAGTACGTTTTTTACATCAGATCCTTGGACTCTCGTGGATTGTTTGTAAATGCAGGACAACCGATGTAATTTGGGAACAATGGTTGCCTTGTTTGTGCACACAGCCAACAAAGTCAGATAAGGTCAAGAGGACCAGTAATGGAACAATGCAAAGTAGGAACCAGAAATGTGCATCTTCCATCCCAGCATGCCTCATTATTGGTTTATATCAATATATGCTAACTATTCTGGATACTTACAGAAGCCCTCCGGTGAAAATCTTTCACCTTGTTAACATGTGCTGGATGGCTTATCATGAGCCAAATAAGTAGTCGACATCATGGCTCAGCATGTCTACCTGGAAACTGCCCCGCACCAGTTTCCGGTTCCGACATGTACAGTGTGGCTAAATTACACCAATATTACAACTTGACATTGTGTAGCGTAGGGTAGCTTTAAAGCAGAGTCATAGGTGAGCTGGTGTGCTCGAGCTGAAGCAAGTGGGGTGAGTGAAGAGAGAGAGAGAGGTGGGGACTTTATAGATCTGCAGATTCTAAAGGAAGCAGTCACCTATATCGATCTGTTTTACTGTTTATTATTCATCTGTGTATCATGTGTCTGTTTTATAGTAGTTTTGTTGACTTTGTATGGCTGCTGCCTTGGCCAGGTCTGCCTTGTAAAAGAGATATCTAATCTCAGTGGGACTTCCTGGTTAAATAAAGGTAAATAAAATATCTGAAGCTATTTAAAGCAATAGGAAAACATTTTTTAAATATGTAACTTTGGTGCAAAGAGATGTTTTTTTTCTGACTTTCATTGTTAGAACAACCAGATGACCAAGTGTACATACCCTTCCTATAACCCAGGGGTGGGCAATCCTGATTCGAGGGCCACAGTCCTGCATGTTTTAGATGTTTCCCTCTTCCAACACACCTGATTCAAAGGATTGCTATCAGGCTTCTGCAGAGCTTGATGATGAGCTGATCATTTGAATCAGGTGTGTTGGAAGATGGAAACATCTAAAACATGCAGGATTGTGGCCCTCGAGGACCAGGATTGTCCACCCCTGTTAAAACCAGTCTGTCAATACATTGATAGAGTCCTTCTCTCATAATGACCCACCACCCCACACATGTGCATTAAAGTCCATGATGTTTTTATATGAGTACATTTCCTTCTTCCATGCCAAACGAGCAGTTCAACCCAACAGCTTTCAGATGGTTACCAGAGGAAGATCTTTACATATTCAGCAGCAAGCGCAGCTGTTAGAATTATCTACATTTACCTTATCGTGTTCCTCACCTCAGTGCGATGACCATCTTTTAACACGTGTGTATACCTTATGATTTATGGCTCCTTTTGGGCCATTATTCAGTGATTATGATCATCCATCCATACATCCATTTAACCTTCCTGATGTACGTATAGAATAAAGGTCAAATAATTAAAAGATAATACACATGCCCTCACTTACCCTTGCATGTTTTATTATTATATAAGTGGTTATTATCAAGAAGAAATATTAGGAAAAGGTATTACAGTTAGAGGGAAATGGGCATTACTGTGTCTTCTTTTCCCTGCTCTTTAATTAAAACAGTCTCTTTTTTTTTTTACCACTCATTATTTTGAATGCTTAATGCCTAAACCATGAGATGTTAAACAAAAAAGCGTTCCTGTTCAGCGGCGGGAAAACAGGTGAATTTACATCCAGTTGATGTGGGACCACAATGGCTGTAGTGTTTGGATGGAAACTGAACACTAAAAAGCTTTAATCTCCCTGACTAAATTGGGCCGGGTATTTATAACATGAGCAGTGACACCCACCTCGTTTGAACGGACAAAGAAAAGCACGTCACCTCCAGAAACTCATTATCAACAAAAAAAAAATAAATTCCAAAGAAAAATGTGCCACTTGGTTGGTTTTCTAAAGTGAAGCACAGAAACAAAAGTTCAATTCTGCTCTGCATGCAGGCGGCAAAAGTGAGGTTTGTGCTTGATCATGTAACAGGGGGTTTGGCGTCCGTAAACCGCGAAGTTCAATATGAAATGAGAGTAAACTGAGGCTAATTTGAAGTCAAACCAACCTACGACCTATTGCACATCATCATTATCTGCTCTCAGTTTCTATTTATTATATATTTTTTTGCTCCATGTGATGTAAAACCTGCCTTTAAACTAATATCATCACAATGCCTTTAAAAACTCCTATTTATGCTGATTTCTTTGACTCAAGAATAATGGTAGTTTTCAACTCAACTGCAGCTGAATTTGTGTCCACACATGCTGCATATGAAACCATATAATAGATTACACTGCACACAGAGAACCTGTGATAGCATTAGCTTTATTGACAGTGGATTGAGGCTTTCAAGCGCAGGCTGTCTCAGTGATTCAATTCATTGTGCGAAGCAGGGAGAAGAGCAGCGTCCAGTCCTGCTTAGATGAAACCCCTGGAGGTGAATTTCCTGATTAAAGCCCCTCGCTCCCCATCCCCCGCCCTCAAACCCCTGCAGTTGTGTGAGCGTATCTGTGCGCCTGTGGAAGCATGCGCACGTACATGCATGCAGTTTGTGTGTGCCTGCTGCTTTCACAGCGCGTTGGCATTAACACGTGTGCATGTGTGCAGTTTTTGGGTGCATGCCAGCGTAGTGAGTGGAGAAGTGCGTTTGCATTGTGTGTGTACTTCTGTGTATATGCATATATTGATAAAGCTAAATCTTAAAAGTCACCTGTTTTTTGCATTTTCTTGATCTTCCAACCTAGTATTATGTGTTATGCTGTGACTCACTGCCATGTGATTAAAGTTTACTCTTATTTCTTATGTGTTCATACGTGTACAGATGTGCACACATACATGTACATGACTTTGTGTATTTCTGTGTGCATGTCAGCTCTACTAATGTGTATTTCTGTGTGTTGCAGAGGTTATGTCTGAGATGGCGGGGCGCCATGTGGAAGCCATTGAGACCTGGAGCGGCAATGAACATGGAAGGTGAGGCCAGATGGTAGTGGTTAGCCCTTGGCTGCTCTGGGTAACCTGACCTGCAGGGGAGGACCCCTCTGCCTCCCGAGGACCAGCCGCCACATGTGTTGCGTGAGAGTAAGTCACCCAAAACCCAGGAACCGCCTCTCGGCTTCCTGACTGCCTGTTCTCATAGTCGCGGCTGTTTTTTTAACCGAGGATCTAAAACAACAAACTAGAAACTGGATCAGACAGGAACAGTTCAGAGACAGGATCACAGAGGTGCCATCCATGTTTTCATCCTGCGCACAGAACTGCCACATTAGTGCATTATGCAAGGGTCAGCATTAAATAATGCTTTAGTACAGCACACACTTGTGCCTTTAACAATTTAAGACTCAGGTTTTGTTTGGATGTAACTGTACTTCTATTATATTTCACTTTATACTTCTGCTTCACTACACTTTAGAGGGAAATGTGCTTTTTACCCCACATGTATAGGTACTGCACACTACAAAGCAGACGATCTAAGAACTTAAGTTTCATATTGGATGTGTTAATTAAAAGGCTGTTCAGAAGCTCATGAATCTGTGCAATACAATCTACAATGATCTAATTCGATAATGAGTCATAGAAAGTCAAAGCATGTTTATCTGACAACTCTTTTGCTGAACAACATTTGACAAACAAAACTTGTGAACTTAAGAAACATGACACAGACTGCCATCGACTGTATTACCTCCAACTATTTCCATTTCCACACTAATGCATGAGAAACAATAATCCAATAACTGAATTTAATGTTCCATTACGTTCATGCGGGTTGTTTGTGTGCCCGCTTTTACTTGGATGCTTTTTATTTGTTTGTATGCTACTTTTTTTTGCACATTTACATTCTCATGCACAGACAAACTTCTATGGTACACACGTATACTGCAACTATATGTAGTATAATCAAATATACACAAATCAAAAGTGAACAAAAGTGAGAGCAGGAGAGGTTAGGAAGCTTGTGCAAAGACCTCTCTCCCCCCAAAACAGTAAGACAAACAGGATTGCAATAAATAGACATGATAAATGATGCACAAATACAGAAAAAAAGATACTCCTTAAAATATTCTTGATGATATCATGAGCTTGATATGTCATTTCCTACCACCTCATTAAAAAACTCTTGAAATTTAATCTAATCTTACGTCTTTCTTGTAAAATCCAGAATCTCTGATATTTTGCATTACAAAAGTTCAGATACAAGATGCCTCCTGCTCCCCTGAAAACTACATCCTCTGTGCATTTCTGAGTGGAATGAGATGTTTAAAAGTCATAAATGCTTTTCTGCGTTTATATTTATATTTATATATATATTAAAATGCCATATTATAAACAGAATTGTTCCAAAGATGAACAACACACACAGAAACAATGTAAATCTAGTAAGAAATCGTGTATGTTTCCATTTATATCCTTTCTTTTGCGATCAATCTCTTTCTCCTAAAACCTAAAGAAATGCAGGTTTGTAATGAACCCTGCTGCTGCTTTCTCCGATAAAAATCAGTGTTTCGGTTCCACGCAGCTCGGCCTCTAGATGGCACTAAGTCATAAGTGAACCTGAGGTGTATGGCAGCATAATTAAAACGTGAGTGATAAGTTTTTGATTTAATTAAATGCCCCTCAAGCCAGTAACTCACAGCGCAGGGTCGACGTGGATAGAGAATTTATTTTTTTTTCAGCATCAGGTCCAGTGTCTCTTAAGATCAAGGCAGCTCGAGATGGTACTCAACATCTGCTCAGTGAGAGGTGAGCCACTGCTTGAAAAATCCATGTCAATGAATAAATGATGGGCCGATGAAGACCTGCTCCAGATATTCTTTCAATGCTCACAATAATGAAATGTGTGAAATTACTCGACATAAAAGAGGAACTGTGGCAGAAATGGGAAAAAGAGCGCAATGTTGTTGCTGAAAATATAAAATGTAATCACACACACACACACACATGGGCAGGAACAACAGAAGCTTTTGATTTGTGATTACACTGAAGTTATGTGGGAACATGTTTTCCTGGCCTGTCAGACATGTCACTTTCACAGGAACGACAAGCTGACAGCGGTGGCTTGCTTTGCACATACTTTCTGTCAAACCTCTACTATACATATTACTGTTCTCTGTCTCGGAATATTCGGTGGCAGTTTTTGACATAATTTACTGTCCTCTCAGAGGGACATGGTGTGATAGAGAGTGTGTTTATAACAGCAGTATGATGGTGGGTTGCTTCTTTTTCTTTAGCAGGTTTTTACCATTGGTAGAAAAGTAAAGTCCGCCGCTATTTACTGATTGAAGATAGCTTTCGCAGTTTTCATGTATTTTTTACAGTTTGCTGTTCACACATGTTGCTGTCATGTAGCTCTATTAGTACACCACCCTGCTGGTTTTTGTTCTCCGTTCCCACAATACATCTCCGTGGCTGTCAGAGTGAAGTTGCGTTTCAGAAATTGTTTATTTATCCGCAGAGATGTGTTCTTGAAACTTTTGTTCTGAACTAAAACGCCTAATTGCTATTATTTCCCTGGCACTGTCACTTTGTGCATCTTTCTGCAAAGTGCTCAAAGTTTGATTTTGTCGTTATCCTCAGTTAAGACTAACACTCTAACAATGCCTGGGATATATATAGTCAACAATACTTTTTTTTATTATTATTATTATTATTATTATTTACCCAAATGCCCCAATTTTCCTCAAACAGTCTGAATCTACAGTTTGTTGGAAGTCAGTTAAAAAATATTGATTTAATTGTTGATTAATCGTTTAAAAAATCATATAATTTACAGCCTGAACCAGTGGATCAGTCTATTTTTTATCTGATGTGATTGGCACCACCCATCAGTGTATTAGTTAGTTAGTTAATGTTATTGATCATTTTATAATTGATATAGTTTCTTCATACAGAGTGACGCTGGCAGTGTCGTGTGTAAGTCTGTCTTTTTCTTTTTTTTATCACGTGGTCACTGTGTCATTTATATTTCTGCTACTTGAAGTACAAGAAATAGACGTTTAAACAAAGGCTGCACGCTTTTGGGGGAGAAAAAATAGCATTTTGTTTTCCTGCGACGCATATAAAAAAAATACAGACATTTTCACCAGATGACTCGTTGAACTCTATCTGGAAAAAATTAATCATTCCAGAATTATTGGGGTGATTTTATGTGGGAGTGCATCTGCATGAAAAATAACTAAAAAAAAAAACTCAAATAAAGACGTTTAAGACCTTTACCATCTGAGAACGTGTGACAATGGTGGCACTGAAGATGTTTTTTTTGGTTTTTTTGGATGGCATTCAGATCTGGCTTTGCACTCGCCAAAAATGTGTCATCTTTCCTTGTGTAGTAGCAACAATTGCAAGACACTGTTGACGGAGAACCTGTTTTTGGTCGACATTATCATTCCTGTAGCCAAAATATTTCCATACGCTGACATTGTGTTCCTTTTTGCAACCAGATCTTGTTTTTCCATGTTTCTCTCCTGTTCTTTGCACATGACTGCATGTTGACACGTTCTTTCTTTTATTATTATTTCTTTTAAACTTGTATTCAAGAACCCTTAAATCAGAGTAAACGATGTTCTAACAGACAGATTCTCTTGTAGATTGGTCACAGACAATGAGAACCTTGTGAGTGTTCCTTTTGTGTCAAGCATCAAACGAAGTTATAACATGATGTGTTTGAGAGAATTCGCTTTTCTTTCTTGTGATGTCACTGTTGAGCCTGCACACGTTGCGTTGTCGATGCTGACACACTTTCCTACTTTTAACCGTTTGCCCACTAAATCCGCTCTCTATTGTGACTTCTCTGCACGCTCTCAGTTCCAGTGTTTGTTGATGCTACCATCACTGGTTGTTTTTCGGTACTTATAAGTAGTTATAATTACACTAAACATCTGCCCCACACTAATTATCTGATTTATGTTATGGTAAATAGAACAGCTTTAGATGTTTAGCTGTAAATAAAGATGTCACTGTGGAGTCGCTGAACTTGTAATGGGTACTTTTTTTTTTGTGATCTCATTTACTGAGCAGTTGATCAGTAGCCAAAACTGACATGTAATTGATTGTGGGGGCAAAAGAGAATTCTAGGAGGAATCCGCCCCTTGGAAACTCCCTTATTAGTCACCCAGCACCCACCCTCACACCCTCACACCATCCCCAACCTCACCCTGAACCCATGTGTCATCAGGGCCCAGAGCCTGGTCCCCGGGGCCAACACTCACTTCTTCTCTCTTTTTACCAAACAACTCATGCTGGGGCCTGCTGCATTCTCATTGCTTGTAACGTTGTTGATCTAGTAATGGATTAGTTTGAGCATCTTTGGATAAATGCCCATGTAAATGCCGCTGGCCAAACCCGACTAAAGCGATGAAACCAGGGACATCAGAGGGGATGAAGGCAGGCTGCCATTAAAGGTAATAGGCTCGTTATTAAACCTGCAGCGAGGGTGGGAGAGGCTGCGGAGGGCCGGCATCACATATGACCCACCTAATCACATCTGTCACTTCTGGGACCAGGAATATCTGACAGGTTCTTGTCCCTGGTTGTTTTTACTCGGTTACAAAGCAGGCGAGGCATTTGTTTTCAAATTAGGGATCATCGCGGGTCTGCGAGGACACGAGGAGAAACTCTATGACATGATCCAGTTGTATATGATGTAAGTGTAATGCTGTAAAGAGAATAATTGCCTGCTCGATGTTTACAACATCTCCCTGGAGATGGTGTCAACATGCAACCTCTTCCACTCGAAAAGGTTCTTAATGCATTTACTGATAGATAGATAGATAGATAGATAGATAGATAGATAGATCTTTGACATATTGTTGTTATATGTAACCTGCACTAAGGCTAGTTTTATTTAAAATTAGCTTCACACCTAAACTGTATTTATTAAATTCAAAATATCTGCAATA
Source organism: Stegastes partitus (assembly GCF_000690725.1). NCBI lineage: Eukaryota > Metazoa > Chordata > Actinopteri > Pomacentridae > Stegastes > Stegastes partitus. The sequence goes on from NW_007578779.1 coordinate 249,649, forward strand.
TTCTATTAAACACATGCATTACAAATTGAATTCCCTAAATTTCTCATGTCCGAGTATTATTCATAATTGCTGAGAATATTCTAAATTTTAAATGAAAATACAGCTGCAGGGCAACTGAGCAAACTCAGTGTGCTGATGAGGACCTTGAGATAAAGTTGAAAGTTCCAGAAACAGCTACTAAATAGACCTTGGAATGAGGGGAAAATGTATAAATATATATCAGTGAGAGAGTTATTTCGCTCTCAGCTAGAACAGCCAGTAGGCCCGTCGAAGTCGATGTGGGCGGATACTGCAGGCAGCAGCCAGTCAAATCCAGGTCAGTGGGGGTGGGAGGGTGTGTGTGTGTGTGTGTGTGTGTGTGTGTGCGTGTGTGTGTGTGTGTGTGGTGGGGATTCTACCATACATTGGACCAACGATGCGACCGAATTGAGAGTTTCCATACAAGCAACAGGATCTGACCAAGATAAGCCTCTTGGGAGTGGTGCGGTCCTCTCTCAGGGCGGATTATACACACTCCTCTCTATCTGTCTACTGTACGCACATCTGTCCACATGCCCGTCCGTCAGCTTCTCTGCTTCTGTCTCTGCTTTCCCCTGTTGATTTCCCAGGGTGGCGCCTCATGCAGAGAAACCAGCCTAAAGTGATCCGAGTTTGGGATTTTCTGGTTCTTCTGGGCCTAAGGTCTTTGTGGAAACATAGTCTCCTCACTGCCCCCCCCACCACCCTCCCACACATCTGTTTCTCATTTACATCCTGAGTCTAAGTTCAGTAAAAAGAAAAAGAAAGAAAAGAGAGGGGGGTATTTTATGTCTTTTGTATGTCGCTTTTTCTTTTCTTGTTACTATAAGTGAAGACTTTGTTTCGAATACATGCATTTTTAAAACCACACGCCTACACTTAGTAAATGATTAACAGCAGATTTACAACAAATGAGTGTGGCTTTTAAAAGGTGACAGCTAATGTGAGACCTCTGTTGACAAAATAATTACACATCTGCCGTGTGGAACCTTGACATTTTCAAGTAATTATTGAATAATAAACATCACTGGGGCACAAGTTGGAACTTAAATTTTAAGATATCCGCATTTTATTTCTGACTCGTCATGATTTCTTTGAAAGACGCGTGAATAATCTGTTTAATTACTCAGTGCAAGTGAAAACGACATTGGCCTATGACTACGTGCCCCGCCCTCCCTGTACTTAGTTGTTGTAGAGTTTTTCATTTTCATCGACACTGTGCAAGGTGTCCTTAAAAATTCTAATTAATTTATGCAAACTGAATTGTGCCTAAAACTGACGAATAAATTCTTAAATGTGTCTGTCACAGGTCTTTAAAACTGCACTGACATGAAAAATGAGAGTATAGTCAGACCTTAACCGTGATACCTGATGTGTTGAGAGCTCTTTTCATAAAATATCATAATGCAGCTTGCAATGTTATCATGCATTCATGCCATGTTACTGTAATTACCAACTGCCCACTTGTACATGGTCAAAATATGCAACAGTGACTGAATAGGTAGAATTTTTCTGAATGCTCAGTGTAACACATTTTGCACGAGAAAGTGTGGAAAATACTGGCAAAAATTAGGATATTAACATTACAAATCAACCTTCCGTGAAAAAAAATAGACAGAGATGTAATAGAGTATTATTATATTGAACTAGCAGGATACTTTTAAGCTTCCTGCTTTCAACTCTGTAGTAAAATAGCTGTCACTCACTCATTACATTATGTTTAAATGACTATATAGGAGCCATTAATAGTGTTTTTATCAAACAGTTTGCTTGCTTGGTAGAATGACATCATCTGATGTGATGTTTATTGGTTAAATCTGCAATACGCAAGATTTTGAAACCTAAATATGGCATTAACATCGCGCCAAACAACTATTTGCTGTATGTAAAGATATAGTGATGGTCTGCACTTATACAGCGCTTTACAATGTGTTTCTCATTCACCCATTCATACACCAATGGCGACAGAGCTGCCATTCAAGGTGCTGCCTGCCATTGGGAGCAACTTCGGGTTCAGTGTCTTGCCCAAGGACACTTCGACCGTGAAGGAGCGGGGGATCAAACTGCCAGCCTTGTGATTGGAGGACAACCCGCTCTGCCACCTGAGCCACAGCTGCCCATATATAGTGGAGTGATGGTTTGAAGAGAATGAAGTCACTGCTTCTCTGTTCTATGTTTTGGGAGCTAGTGTGGCTGCACATGCTTGTTAGTGCACATTAGTGCATGTAAGTCCCTCCCTTTGAAACTGCTGGTCCTCCCTGCACTTGCAAACAGAGAGTGACCTCCCACATGCCAGTGGAAAAGTGAAAGCACAATCCAGCATCTAGGCGGTGTCCTAACAATTCAAATAGTTGAAAACATTAATTTAATTTAGGTAATTTATGTTCACATGCTCTCTTCTCTGCTTGTGTCGGTTCTGCTCCGGTCCAATGGAACATGGAAACAGACACACAGGGAGCGGAGCAGACACGAGCAGACAGAAGAAGTGACGGGTGAAGATAGCGCCAGCTGATTTGACAACAACTTGCTTCAGGCATTTGCCTATTTGACAGTGCTACCCTTGGCTTTTGTTGATGCTCCAGTACATCACCTTTGCGACGGGGTTTGTGCGGCTGACCTGCCCCTTTGTTCTGGTCTAAGATTTTGGAGCTCGAGTGACATCTGTTGGTTCTAAATGTTGCACACAGAACTTTTGCAGCAGCACAAGAAGCAGCTGGCAGCTCCTATCTTGAATTGTCGTACGCAGAGCAGTATTACACTATTACCTTCCTCCCACGCAACGTGAATGCAGCGTTAGCTATTTAGCTGTATGACTAGCATTTCAGCAAATGTAGTCAGATAACTATGGTTGTGTCAACACTTTAAAAAGCAACGCTGAAACGAGGGATTGTGACAGCAGCAAGTCTGGCAAATTCTAAGCTTTTATGTGTCACTGTTGTGGGTGTTTCTATAAAATGTCTTGCAGGGAAATTCTGTACATGAGAGCTAAATCACAAGCATTAGTGGCCCCCTCCCCCTCCATATGGGAGCCTGAGAAGTAATTGCATAGTTCTAAACTACTTAGTCGCAGTGCTTGTAAAAGTAAAAAGATTATATATATTCAGCTTCAATGTGCTGAACAAGAATCCTGTAGGTGAGAAATTGCACCTTAACAGTAAAATAGAAGAACAGATCCATGTCCATTGTAAGAATACACTTGACTTAGATTTAATTTAGAGTTAAATTTGTCATTGAGCTAATTGTAGGTAATATAAATTTGGATATGCATATTTATAGCAAAAGATTTAGTCAGGCTATAGTTTCATTTATTGGAGAGGAAGTGCATTTGGGGTTTCCATGTGAATATAACACCAAAAAAATATCTGACTGCTAACAACCTTAATTTAAAAAAAAAAATTAGAGACCTTTTATCTACATCCGCATTAGAATTATTTTCATTTGACCATTCACAGAAAGGGAGAAGCGATATATGAAATTCTGTCAGAATCTAATTTTCAGACCTACAATTGTGACTAAAACAAATCAGTGGTGTATGACCCGACCATGATGCAAGCCGCTGCAATGGACCCGGGCCCTGCAAAGCAGACATGATTGTTGTTTTTCACTGCAGCCATGGCCAAAGATGTCATCTGAAAAACCTTGAAGAAAAGCAATGACTACGGTTCAACATTCCTGAAAGTTTTGGTGAGTGAGAGCTACACCTCATGGATAAGCATTCGAGGCATGTTGTGAGACATGTGAGGGACTCAACATTGGCACAACTCAGCGAGTCAGAGACAGTTGGAGATCATACCAACATACTGAAAGTGAAAGATAGTTTACTTAAATATCTTCATTGTGAAGAATGAAACACTTATTTAATTGCAATTAGGATTAATATAGGATAAATATAACGTAAGTGAAGCTGTCTTGAATCAGTGGAGATACATATCTTGATCGTAGGGCACAGATAATTCTACCTGAGCAGTGCTTTTTGTGTCTGAGCTGCATTATTCAGAATGTAATTAAATGTGGGTCTACTTTAAATCAGGAACTTTGGCTGGTAAAAATGTTTTCAGGCTGTCTTGAATGATGCTCCGACTTGTCATAAATGAACAAAGCTCAGCATATCTAGAAATATTGCAATGACACATAATGTGAGATCTATACAAATATTATAAAAAAGGTATTTAGATTTGTTTAATTCTCAGCAAGTACTCTGTCATGCATCTTTAAGCCTGAGTCTCAAACAAAGACTTAATAAGGGAGAGACACACCACTGAAAGAATCCTGAATAGAAACCTTTGGAAGAATTCCATAATGGCAAAGATGACTCCTGTAGCTTCCACCTCTCCCTCCAATAAATCAATCATCTGCTTTATAACAGTCGAACCAGAAAACATCCAGTCAGTCACGTTGTTGCACTGATGCAAGCGTGATGTAGTAAAACTGTGCACATGCATATTTTCTTCTGCTTCTTTGCACCAATGGACCAAGTCAAATTCCTGGTGATGTAAAAATTACTTGGCAATAA
>NW_007578780.1:0-55968 GCF_000690725.1 Stegastes partitus
GTGAGACTTTAACTCCAGACATGACTTCAGACTGAGATGCAGAACTTCTTGTATTATTTCACAACTAGCTCCTTTTTTTTTTTCTCCAGCTGTTGCAATCCACCAATAACATGCCATCAAACTCCAAACCTCCACAAATCAAAATGCAGTCTACAAAAAAGGCACCGCTCCGAAAAGAGGACGGCACCGTGGCAGCCGGCGACGACGCGGCGACGATAGCACAGCCAGCGGGCCCCAACACGACACAGCCGGTGAGTCACCAGTCGACAAATAAAGCCGAAAACATACGGCGTTGTGCAAATTGTGCGTGGTTGTGCTCTTCCTGTGTTTCTCTGGATTTCCTGCCTCTTGCTGGGTACTTGCACTAACGCTGCTTTTCCTTTCTAACTCTGACTTCTTTCATCTAACTTGCGCATCACTCCTTTGCACTCTCGCCCTCTCTTCTGCTTGCCTCTGAAGGGAGAGGGAGATGATGACCCTCAAATAAAGGAGGGCAACAAAGAGAACAAGGTAAACCGTGTTGAGAGTTGCGAGGATGGCGTTTGATGAAGCGAGCTTGTGGTGCCTCGTTTTTTTGAGAAGCGTGTTTCTGAGCAGGCGAGGCCTTATCGAGTCTTTTCTCTCCTCTTGCAGCCAAAGTCCGGGGGTGGTGGACGGAGACGGGGCGGCCAGAGGCACAAAGGAAAAGGCCAGAACAGCAGCACCAACTCGACAGCGGCGCCGTCCTCGTCGGGGATAGGAAACTGCTGAATCGCCCTCTCGTCCCGCCTCCCCGCCCCGCCCAGTGCAGACCTCCCTTCTCGATCACTCCACCAAGTGTCTTCATTCCACAAACCATTAAGGATACACGTGTTCGGAGCGAGACACACTCCTCAGTCTTACTACTCCTTGCCTTTTTACACCAGGTCATATAGTTTTTATTTTTTAAAAAAAGGGAACACAACAGGGGGGTATGCGTCACACCAAAAGCATACACCTTTTTATGCATTTTATCGTCAGCTGCCTTTACTACTCCCGAGTGGTTCTGGGTGACAGAAAGCAGTGTGGGCTTTTGAGGTTAGCCTCACTCAGGATGTTGATTTTATTTAATTTTTGTCTGTGGCATCGGCTCTCCGGCTCAGGGGAGGGAAGGCAAGACAAAAAGGGGTCCAATACCAATACGAGCAGCTATCAAGTGAAACTCCCCCCCACGCATTCCCTGTGTATTTGCAATGATAAGACAGTTGTACTATTTATACCGCATATGTAAATTAGCTGTTAGTCGTACCGATTGGAAAGATGCCGTTGTACAAAAAAAATGTATGCAAATCACAAATGAATGTAGCAGAGGGCACATTTAAAATTCTAGATATATGGAAAATGTATAAAAAGAAAAAAAAAAGGTGTTGCATTTTATAATTGTCAGTTATTTATTTGGCATACATGCATAACATTTACTCCTGGATGGTGGGAATCTCTCCACCTACTCTCTCACTCGCGCTCTTAGATTCAGCAGTATCCGTCACGCTTCCATCGTCAGTCCATGTACAAACCGTATAGTACAAACACAGCACACACACACACACACACACACACGTCGTCACTCCAGCAGCTGCTAATGATTATAAGACATGCCGTACTACTTGTAACTCTAGTACTTCATGCGTTATGGCCTGTCGCTGTTACCATGTTGTGACATTTTAAAACACTTTGCCACAAAATAATAATAATAATAAAAAAAAAAAACAACCCCAGACCATGAATAAACACACTTTACTGAACTTTTCAACAGTGCTGCTTATTTATGTGCATTTTTCCTCTTAATCTCACTACATGTGACGCGAGTGAAAACACATTTGGAATGATTCGACAGCAGGAGGGACGGGTTCAGCGTGTTGTCAGTTTATATACAGGAGAGTGCTGAGGTTTCATCAGTAGTGTCATACGTCACAGGTGGGAAGTCGTCTCTGAGCAGACACCAGAAGCTTCAAGTTTGATAGAACAGCTACAGTCAAGGAAACCCAGAAACCGAGTTGGTTTTGTTTTCTGCACACAGGAGAATTACACATACTAGTGGAAGTAAAAAACAAACCTTAACTGAAATTACAGTTAAAGATGGAATCAGCTTGGCAGGAGTAACAACCGAAACAACAACAGCGCTGTCCGAAAAACAAAATGTCCTAAAAAATATAACAAGCAAACATCATTTCTTGTTGAGGAATATCAATATAATATAAAGTCGTCCTCAGATGTATTCACAACCTCCCATTAAAGACTGGAAAACATCACTGAAATAAGCTGAAATTGACAAAAGTAATAATAAATAAAAATTTAATGAACACCATGACGTTGCTTTGGAATTGTGGTTCAACAGAAATATTAAAAAAAAAATAAGCAAACAAGCATGATGGGAGCCATAAACTAACATGTAGCTGAACAACCCTCTGAGCCAATCACTGCCATCATCAGGTGTTTCCTGTAACTCTCAGTCAGACTTGTGCACCTGTTGACAGGTATTCTGGACCACTGCTCATCAGCAAAGTGCTACAATTAGACAGTTTTGTTTTTTTAAATTATCCCTTTCAACCACAATTCAAAAGCAACGTCTTATTTCACTAAATTATAATTTAGCAAATTTTTATTTATTATTACTTTTTTCAGTTTCTAGTTATTTGAGTGACTGTTGTGAGTTTTTCTTTAATGGAAGGTTGTGAATACGTTTGAGGACGACTGTAGCTTCTGTTTTCGTATGTAAATGCACTTTGAAGTCTGCTTTAACCTGCGACGGGACATTTAGTGAAAACAAACTAATGTGTTTATATACAAAAAGAACCAAAACATTACAAGTTATAGATTATATATATATATATATATTTTGTAACATGTATTTATGTAACACAAATCATCTGCTTCATGTACATCATATCTTACAAGTGCAGGCTGTTGGCTACCACTGTGTCGGGGTAGCACACTTACTCCATCGCAACCTGAAAAAGGCTTTACTCGGCATGTGCAACGTGAGTGTTTCATGAAATAAGATTATGGAGTTCAGGATGTTGAGGTAAGCACCATTCCTCTCAAAAATAGTGTGGAACTTTACAGCTTCATGTGCAGGAATGTTCTATTTTTTTGGTCTTTAAATTTGGGGACTTTACAGAAACGTCTCCCGGGACTCTGAATACCCAAGAAGGAATACTTACAGTTTGGACACAACTTGTACAGGTACAGACTATTCTGTACTACAGGAGTGCTTCACATGTCGTTTATTGAACCTTGTAGTGAAACTCCGACACTAGTATGCACAAAAAAAATAAAGTATGCACTACAATGTACACATGCTTCAGCACACACAAGCCAGTTGCACTTCATGATGGGTTTCAGTCATTACTTTTGGGTGTTACCATTCTCCAAAGATGACAGTCCTTTAGCCGACGTAACAAAAAGGTGAGGAAACATCAAATCTACAGGAACACTGGGGAGGATTCTAGCCGTCTATGTCCCAGCTGAAGAGGTGATGTTTCACCAGCATGTCCTGCACTCCTTCTTTGAGCGGCTTCTGCTCCTTCTCCTGGGAAACGGATGAAACGTGGAAAGGCTTTTACTTAAAGGCAAAAATCAATAGTGCATTACACAGAGCAGCTCCGCCGCACGGTTTTAACCTTCTGACCAAACGCCAATGAGACATTTCTGAAAAAGGAGGGACTTTTTCTGACGATGCAAGAAAATGCTTTGACATCTGGAGTCTGGCCAGAGGTTTTTAGTTTTCTGTCATGTGGTAACTAATGATGTGCACTGGACTCGTTACAGCAGAAAAAGCACAGGCATTATCAGGGATTTTCTCTATTCTAGCGAAGACAGGAGCAGCTACAGGGATTTAACCATCACGTCAACGTGTATTAAAGACCTACAGGAAGCAGGGCGATCCTACCAGCTTTTCCTTTTAAAACTCAATCCAAACAGGAAGCGTGCAACAAGGTAACTAAATCTGAACAGCGAAGGCGTCTAACTCGTGACTACAGTGCCGACGGTCTCGTCACGTTACCTAGATGTCCCAACTAAAGAGGTGATGCTGAACCAGCACATCCATAACTTCCGCTTTCTGAATAGGAGATTTCTGAAACGGCATAAAGTCATAAAGTTGTTCTCTCCTGAGTTCTAACATGTTGTTTTCGATTAGTCACACTTGATCTCCTCGGCTCACCTCTTTCTTGTCGGGTAGCTCGCAATCTTGGGAGAGACTGAAGGCAAACTTTGATAGGACCCTGAGAAGACAGAAAGCAGTGGTTATTGTTAGTTTTATTGGCCTGATTGTGTGTCCTCATTAACACACAACTTGCCTTTTTGTTTATTTTTTGTTCTTTATGGCTCTTTGACACATTCTTTGATATTTTCACTGCTGAATTCTGGATGGTAAATGTGGAAAATAGTGGTTGAAAGCAGTTTAACCTCCTTAATTTGTAAGGTGGGTTTTCTTACCTGAGCTCACACTTGATCTGCACCCATCCAGGACTACGGAGGAACGACCACGGGTGATACCATTTCTCCACGGCAGCCATGCTGGAGCACAACACCTCCAACCACAGGTGCAGCACCTGTTCACTGGAGAGACGGGCATGTTAGGAAACAGGCCTGACAAAGCGAGCGCGTTTACTCGCAGAACTGAACGGTCTGATCACTTGAAGAAAACTTACTTGAGGCCGACGCAGACGAGCGATCTGAATTTGACGTCCATCTGAGCGTGTGCCGAGTCGTGGCTCATGTTGACCGACTGCACCGCCTGGGAAGAGCCAACAGAGGGCGCTCGTGGGTTTCCTACTTTTGTTCATTGCTTCAGGCTCAAGGTAATCCAGGCCTCATTAAAGTGACAAGACTGGTATACTTATGACTGGAGGTCATAAATAACTGAGAACATCGTAGGCTGCAGGTCAGGCTGGAAGCCATAGTGCCAAATTTGGACTTATTGCTTTGATGTATGTATTTTGTTTGGTTGTTGGCATCATATCTTATAATGTGGCCGCCATCAGACTCCAGTGTGAACTGGTCATTGCACAAAACAACAAGAACAAAGATGTCACATGAAACTTGTGAACACATTAAGTCAGCTGATGTGCAGTGGAAGCCGGCGAATTTGTGAGTGACATTTGTAATTATGGCTTCTTTTTTTTTTGGTCTGGAAAGGACTTCACTCAAACAGATTTTGGCTAAAATATCAGGATGTCAGAGATTACTTTTAATGGAAAACAGTTTATAGTACAGTAAGAGTTTTCAAGTAGTGACTAATCGTTAGATTTTTGTTCTAAGTCACTCTTTGTGCTTTAGGAATTAGAAGCTAACAGAATTTATCCAAGTCGATCGGAAACATCTCCGACTCTTGGCATCGGTGTCCCATCATTCCCCGAGAATCATCCAGATGAAGTTTGATGCTGCCACGGCATTTGCTGATGAAAGTAATCTTGTGTCTGTCAACAACTCTCCACAAAACTCTCCTGGTAAAACACTGAGTTCAGATATTCAGATTACACTGCAAAGAAAAATCATAGCTGTATCTGATTTTAGTAGCTCATTTTGAAGTGTTCACACTGGTATATAAAAAACAGATCTGTGTCACATGTGAGCAACAAGTAAATGTATTTTTCAAAACATTTGGGCCATTTTGCCTGAAGTCTGAACGTAACCTTCAGATTCATTCCTACATTTATGAGAGCTAAAATGACTTTTTCCCCCCAAACAAGTAGATTAAATGTGTACTCACTCTGTATAGCAGCTCCTCTGGTGTTAGAACTTTCCCATCTTCATCCAACCTGTTAAATACCAAAGATAATGAGCTGCTACTTATGACAGTGTACTGCTAGAAACTCTCTCATAAATGCAGACAACAATGAGATCCTTATTTATTTTCCTAGCGGGAGGTAAACATCTCATCTTGGTTTCCATCCATTGCAAATCGAGCACATTAAATTCTTGACTGAGCAGAAATTTAGACAAAACAAAAAAACCCCACAAAGACACTGTGTGCGTTTGTACCTGTAGGTTTTACACAGCACCAGTCTCGAGTAGACCGAGTTGAAGTCCCTCTCGACCTCCCTACTGGCTGCCTGAAAGGGAAGCAGAAAGAGAATGATGTTGGAAATTGATGCGAACTGTGTGAACCGCGGTGCCATGATGAATTATAACAAGCTCTCCCACCTCCTCGATGAATAGCCACGGGTGACAGGGCCCTCCCAGTATAGACGGCTTCTTGAGACCGTGCTGAAAGATGGCTTTCAGAGCTGGACACAAAGTGCCTCTGGCCAGATCCGTCACCGCCTCTGTCACGGAGTCATCACCTGCTAGTGAGTACTGGGGACAGACACGACAGCCGGTGTTGAATTAATGCTCAAGGCTTACAAATAATACATGACACAGCAAGAAACATTTGCTGCGCGACTCAGACGATTTAAAAATGTAAATGCGTCGGCACCTCTTTGCTTCTTTCGTCTAGAATCTCCACGAACTTTGCTGGAAACCAACCTGTCACAAACAGAAAATGCATCTTGTGAAACAAACGATAAAACAAATAACTGATCCAAACAGCAGCAACTGAGAGCACACACCTCTGAGGCCGTTGAGCTCACCGACCCAGCAGTGCTCATCTTTTTGTGAGATGATCTGAGGAGAAAGATAAAAATGAGTGAAGGTGACATGTGGGTGTAAACGATGAGACGCGTTCTGTTTGTGTGTAAACAGCGACTCACGGTGATGATGTCGTTCTTCCTGAAGCCCAATTCATCGTCGTCGTGGCGCTCAAAGTCCAGCAACGCCTTCGCCCGTCTTCGCCGGTTTCGAGACACCACGAGAAAGTTCTCGTGATCTCGCTGGTGGCTCTCCATGGAGTAGTCTGGAGTCAGGTCCTGGAGAGACGAGTGAGGTCAGAATTAATGGGGGTATCTACAGTAAATGGATCACACATTTAAGAGCTAAACCATTTGGGCTGATATGCCAGCAAATGAGAGAATCCCTCCTCTTATTTTTTAGCTGGTTCATAGTTGACAATACGATAGAAACACTGCAGTGTGTGAACCCACGGTGCTGGAGTGACGCGGGTCCAGGCAGTGGAAGTGCTCTGCAGTGCGAGCTATGGCTTCTCTCAGGGCAGCCACCAACTCTGTCTGCTTAATGTTCTTTGACTTCAGCGCTTCTGCCTCGTCCTCCCCAAACAGCAAGGAGCTCAGGGTGGATTTCCTGCGCAGAGACTGTCTCCTCACCACCTGAACGTATACGAACACGGGATGAATACTTTGCTCTTTTTATCAAAAGCTTTAAGAGTAGACACGTACACCTCCAAAGCTAAAACACACACTACATCATTTGTTTAGCCTCTGACAAAATAACCGACATTTCAGCACATTAGCTTTGCAAAGACCAAAGCAACTGACCTTGTTGAGGTTAGTGTTGAGCGTTGTGTTGTTCCCATTGTTGAGCTGCGCCTGTTCATTCAGTATATAGGCGAGATGTTTGTGTCGGTGAGCCTCCAGAGTTTCCTGGGAAAGCGTCCCTGCTAGCCTCATCGCCTCCCCGAGAACCGCCGGCCCGTCTTTCAGCTGGCTCGGCAAGTCTGACAGAGTGTTGAAAATGGATGCGGAGTTCTCCGACGACACGAGCTCCTCCTCCTGGAGTCAGGAAGCGAATTTCAGTGGTAAGAATCATCGGTGTGGGGATGGTTTCTGTTCTGACATTACTTCCTCATCATCCATAAAAAAAATCTAATATGCGGCTTCACAAACTGAGTGACTGAGACAACAAAATAACTATGAAGCATCTCAGCATTTTGTAAATTATAATCAGCCTGTAGATTAAGATTGAGGAACATAGGTTTGGGAGCAGCTACCTTAATCTTGAGCATGCCCAGTGTGACCTGGAAGAGCACCAGTGAGCCTTGATAGAAGAGCAGATCCCAGATCCTGAGGAGCAGACGGATGTCCACCACGCTGGCAAACGACGTGAGGAACCAGTGCAGCGTGATCAGCGACAACTCTGGAGAAGGAGGATGTTATATGCAATAAGTTGGTATGCAATTCAATTCAGACGTTGTAATTCACCAAAACATGTCAGATTAATTTTTTTTTGTTAACATCTATCAACTCCCCACCATCCTTCCTGATCAGTACCTATGTCGTGCTCCTGCAGGAGGCGGTCGAGGGCCGGCAGGTACTGAACGATGAGCTGACGGAGAACCCTCTGGTCCGTTTGGACGCCCAGCAGAGTGGAGGAGAAGTAGGACGGAGGAAGCAGGTCTTCGATGAGGGCGCACATCATCCACAGCGCGTCCTCCTCCTCGAGGAAGAGCAGCAGACAGGACACCACCTGGAAGATGGGAAGAGTAAAAAGGAGGTGTTACAACAAGTACACAGTGTTAAGAAACTGCAGGTGAGAGTGAACTTACTCACCATGCCAGTGCCCTGACAGTAGCCGATGTCTGGGTAGAGCCAGGCCAGGCCTCTCAGGACCCGTCTCAGTCGTGGCACTCCAACACTGGCCAGATTACTGAAACACGCGTTGGTTGGCATCGTCCGTAACAGGTCCTTCTCTATCTGAGGGACACAGGTGAACAATGGATGATTATTTTAAAGAAGACTAAGGACGATTAGGGAGAGGAGGTAGAGGGAAAAATATAAAAATTGCAATGTGAGGAGCCCATTCCTACCAATCTAATCTCTAGAATGTATTTAGTTTTAATCAGTTGTAAGTGAAAGTAATTATTTCTGAATATGTTAACGTCGATTCTTGGACTTCCGACAGTACTATTTGTACCTTAACAGCTATCAAATACGTTTTTTGTGCACAGATGTCTGGGGTTTTTACCTGTTTAGCTGTAGAGGTGTCATCATTAGAGCTGTTCTTGATGATTTCTCTGTAGGAGATCTCAGAGGTCCTCTTCTTTTGCAGCGCTCCAGACAGACGCATCCAGAGCTAACAGAGAGAGCATCATTAAAATTTATTTTGCATCCTTGGAGACAGAAACAGCTTTCATTCTCATTCAGTGATTCTTTTTTTGCAACAAAAAACAACACTGCGTCCCACTTGGAGGCAATGCTACAAGCCGTTCTGTGTGATGCTCTGGTTACCTGTGGCCTCATGCTGTGAGGTATTCCACCTAGAACCAGGGAGCGCAGGCGCTCTGAGCGTGGAAGGACGGGATCGATGAGCTCCCAGGTCAGGTCTCCCACCGTGTGGTTGTGGGTGAACTCCAGGTGGGCTTGCCAGCGCAGTCGCTGCTGGGGGTCTTCACGCTGGGGGGACCCCTCGATGCCCAGACAGGACTTGGGCTCTTCCCCATCTGGGAGAAGATAACAGATCCGGCTTTAGCAGTGTTTGTCTTTACATTAACGCTGGTCAGTACCAAGCACCTTCTTAAATTAAGAAAGATGGAAAAGTGAATAAAATTGAGTTGAAATTTGAGTGTCAGCTAGCATGATGGAGGCATGGCAGCAAAGAGGAACATTACTTAGAAAGTGAAAACACATGAGGAAGTGGTTAAAACCAAAATCAGAACTCCCCTAATTGAAGGCATGCACTGTACTCGTTATGTGAATGTTGACGCAAAAACAAAAGGCAGCATTAAAGCTGTCGACAATTAGATGAATTTCGAAAATAAGCTGCTGCCTGACGGAACATTGGGTGATTTAATAACGGAGAGGGAGGCTGGAAAACAGAAAAAAAAACAAACACTAATGCTTCAACTGAAGTCGGCATGGAAAAAAAAAATTAAAAAAGTGAGAGAGCAACTCTGAAGTCACATGCAACGTGTGATCGGTGTGTGTGTAGCATCTATCCCCAGATCTCCACTGAGATTCAGAAACTGTAGCAGTGTTTAAAAAGTGTGTGTCTGAACAAAATACCCTCGGTGTCGATTCTGAAGCCGAACTCATCGTACTGGAGCTCAGGCTGCTCTGAGGAGTCCTTCTGTAGAGACATTAAAAAAAAAAGCAGATATCAGTGTAACATGAAAACATTTTGCAGATGTGTCACAGCGTGTAAATCTTATTTTCTTTATGACAATATATAAACGTATATTCTCACTTGATGGTACTTGGCCAGAATGTCCTGCGGCCACATGCTTGGGGTGAGAGCAGAGAAAGGCCCACCAGGGGCTGGTGTGTAGGTGCCTGACGCAAGAAGAATCATACATTAGCAACAGAAAAACACAGTATAATGCATTAAAAGCCTCTACGAAGGGCCTTGTATTTAGACCCTGTGTTAAAATGTAAACTTAGCGAATCTCTACCTGACATTTTGTTGATGGAGTGAATGGCTTCAGTGTGCAGAGATTGCAGTCACTCTGGAGAAAGCAGGTCAGCTGATAGTCACTCTGCAGAAAAGAACAAACACAGGAAGAGAAGAAGTTGGTAATTTAATATTCGGTTCATCCAAACAGCGAGTAGACGCGTCCTTCAGAAAGACACGAGTGACAGCGCTCGGTGTGGTTGAGGGAGAGCGCTGAGACGTAGCGTCGCTCTTGGAATTAAAGAGTCTGTTTAACTTAATAAATCGGTGGATTCGTCTGCATCAAAAACACGGCGGCAGAGCAACACCAAATCACATACAATGTCTGATACAGTCTGCCACTTTATCAGCTCCTTCTACTCCTTTCATGGTCTTATAACGCATCTTCTCTAAATCCATTCCAACCTCAAGCTTGTGCCTGTCATCAAAAACGACACCGGTACCTTTTCAGCGAAGAAACCGAGAGTCCAACAAATTGTGCAACACTCCTTCCTCTGGCATGACTTCTAGCAGACTCCAAACAAAAAAGCAAGAGAGGAAGAGATACCGAGGGAGAGAGAGAGAGAGAGAGAGAGAGAGAAGGGACGTTCTTGTGTCTCTTTTCGTTGCCATATGACTGCTGTGCTCACCAGAGGCTATTTGTCTTATTTAACTTTGTGTATTTGCTCTATTTTTAGAGCAGTCCAGTCACTACTCACATGTTTTCATTTAGTGAAAAGCTTTTTCTCTGTGTAACTTTAATCTTATTCATGAGTACTTTTCAGAGAGTTTCACCACTTTATTAATCAGAACCGTAGATAACAGTATTGGCATGAATCCTGACGTGGCCCAGCCCTGTGCAGCACTACTGACGCACTCTGTGGCATCGAAGCCACTGCTCAGCCTTTCCAGTTCCTGGTTATCGTTACGAGACGATAATCACTCAAAATAGCCTAATTAGTTCTCCCTATTGAGATAGACACAAAACTCCAGAGACAGTTTCTCTACATGCAGCTAAAATGGCTTCACTTGCCAGCAGGTCTACCGGGTTTCTAAAAACATGACAGAGTTGCAGTTTTCCGGGTGTCTTCTAAGGACAAAATGCTTCAACCTCATCAGAAATTCAATGATTTTCATAAGCAGCCAACAGGAGCTAATACTTTTTGGGTAGAGACCCTTCTTGCCTAAAGGTGAACCAAATTGACAAATGGATTTTCGCTGCCTCAGCACATTTCCGTTTTCTAATTTGGTAGTTCCTGCACGTTCAGCTTTTATTCGTATTTTCATTACTACACTGTTTCCAATAATGAATCAAAGGCTGCTCTGGTTTTAGTCGTATCGCCAACAGAGGGAGTGGAACGGGTTGCACATGTCGTCTGCCAATAAATAAAAACAGCTGCCAATTCAAAATGCTTCCTCATCTCTTCATTTTAATGCTTGACAATGTTGTTAAGATTAGCTACAAAATCAAATAACACACATTTTATACAAATTCCACTCAGTCCGATATCTTGGATGAGCACTAAACTGCACAGCTATGAACGATATGTGCTGCATAATACAAAATAGAGCTGAATAATATGTGGCAGAAGATGTCGAATTGTGGTTTGATTTACGATATAATATTTTTAAGTCAAGCTTCAGTTGAATAGTCACTGTGTAATAGACTGAAAGCACACGATGGAGAGCTACCACACACGACACCATCAGAAGCGTAACCACGGACACGACGGCTTAAACGTGAAAAGAGATGCTGCAAAATATACGAGGTGTGGCTCTTAAATAATGAGGCTACGGTTAGTCAAGGGCTGCAGTGGGAGCAGTGGTTAGCACTGTTGCCTCGTAGCAAGAAGGTCGCTGGTTCGCGTCCCAGTAAGGGGACTCTGCGTGGAGTCTCCATGTTCTCCCCGTGCAGCGTGGGTTCTCTCCAGGTTCTCCGGCTTCCTCCCACAATCCAGAAACATGCTGAGGTTAATTGGTGATTCTAAATTGTCCGTAGGTGTGAATGTGAGTGTGCTTGGTTGTCTGTCTCCAAGTGTAGCCCTGTGATAGACTGGTTACCTGTCCAGGTGAACCTGTCTTCGCTGGATAGACTCCAACCCCCCATGACCCGAGTGAGGACTAAGCGGTGCATAGATGATGGATGGACGGTGAGTCAAATCACAGCCTGAATCACACAGCATGAACTGATAAGCGACAACACCTGCAAGTTTAAATCTGTTTAAATGAAATGACAGCATTAGTTTCTCACCACATCTCATCTTTGCAATTAGCCAATGCATTGTGTCAAGCTGTTGTTTTTTCTGTTTCATTTTAAATCATTTAATTGCTCCGCCATCATATAAACGTATATATTAAAGCCGCAAGTCGGAGCCAAAGGATGCACATCTAAAGACACGCACAACAAATGTACTCGTGCTCAACGAGTTTCTCAGTTTCTTCCTACACAACATCCAAACATGTAAAGGGTCCCACTACATACAAACACACAATATCAGTGTGCATTTGGAACGCAAGCGCCCGTAAACCACACACAAAACACACACCAGCAGACGCAACAGTCTAACAACCATAACCTGCAAAAGAGGCTCACCAGCATGCAAACCGCCTGCCAACATGATTCATTCTAGCAGCAGGCTTGCGGCATCTGAAGGGGGATTTAAGACTTAAGAGAGATGAGAAATCAATTTGAGGTCTGGAGGACGGCCAAGTGCTTTCAGGGCAGCTGTGTGTGTGTAGCTCAGGGGAGCACTGGGATTTTAGAGGTACTCCCTGACAAGAACATTACCAGTTTAATCACCTGCCAAGAAAACCAACATTACAGAACATAGAAACCCGCCTGCAAACTATTACACACGCTGATAGTGGAACTCTGCTGCGAAAGGAAGCGCCGACTTACACCCACAACAATTAATCGCGTTAAGATCTGGCATTTTATTCACCGAAGCAACGGAAAAAGAAATGTTTTTCTCAATCTGAATCCTCATTTTTGGAGTCAAAGTAGCTCATTTATTGTTCCTTATCTGATTGCCAACATGTGGTTATCCTTTGGTGTTGGAGTTTAAATGACCCTGGAGTTGTATCACCCACTGAACACTTTATTTGGTAAGAACGGAGGAGAAACAGTATTTTCTGCAGACGTCAGGCTCTCAGACACAACAGTGGACGTATGTTTGCAGATATGAGGAAATAAATTGCAGCACAATGTTTAAGAAACTGCAAGTTTGGTCATGCGTGTATACATTATTTCTGTAAAATAAGAGATTTTTCAATATATAATCATAAAATTGTACTTTTCTACACTTTAACAACTAAACAAAGTCATCTATCAGGAGTTTAGTAATTCTATAAAATCAACATATCAGCAACCAGCCGAGAAAATGTTCAGTTCTTCACATTATTACTCCAAAACATGATGTAAACATCCCACTTGGCCATAATGCAGTCCTTATTATTCATTTACAACTTTCTACACAATAACCGAATAAAAACAGAGATGCCAAAGGGACACCAACCCTAGTAGAGAGACAAACTTGTCTGATTTTACAGTACGCGTTACACCCAACGCAGATTAGAGGCACTCATTTAAACAGGGCAGCCTTCAAAACACATGAGCAACGACGGGCGAGACAGCAGCATTTAACAGTAAATAAAGACCTCATGTTTCTTGCACTAACTCAATAACACCGAGGTGCCTGGAAAAATCTAACTCCATTCATTAGAGTTACCGCTGCTAACTGACTGAAAGTACATATGATAACATTAGGGTAATCTAGTTACTGTCATCTTCTTGTGACTTGTCAGAGGACTTGGCTGAGCCTCCAACAGGGACTCTTTTCTTCTCACTCTGCACTAGAACATCTTTTCTATTGTCTAGGAGTGGCTGCGCTCGCTTGTGTTTGCACACACCGGTCAACACCCTGCTGCAAGAACAGCAGCGTGTTACATCCTGCTGCACAGACGAGGCAGGCGTGTGTGCACAGCAACCGACTCTTTCACAACAGCGCGGCCGGTTCTTTATTTTTTCCTGTGATAAAATAGTTTTGCGTTGTCCTGGCAGCGTGCTGGCCCGACGCCGCCCTCCCCTTCACGTTGCACCTCCACCTCCAGTTGTTCCTCACAGCAGCAGCAGCAGCAGCAGCAGCAGCAGCCACAACACCGGTGACTCATGCTCCCCTCTGCCTACACAGCCATGTATGTCAGATCATTACCGCCGTGTGCCCCGCCAAGTGAGCACCGGCTGCATCATGATAGACGGTCGGTCGGTCGGGCCTCGTTGGCAGACTGTCTCGTTCTTCTGGCTTCCTCACACGCGTCACATCTCACGGCCTCGATTACACACCGAGGCGTGTGTCAGTGTGATGAGCAGGAACGCCGCTTTGTCAAGAGCAGCAGGGGAATATGGAGATGCTGGGAAAAGCCCTGTAAATGAGCTGCTTTTCAGTCTGCATGAGCTCTGTGATGGCACACAGCTTTTGATTATCCTGCGTTAAAGCTGGCTGCAGTATTAAAGCTTAATTCAGATAGACATTTCACTCATTCAAGGGGAAATTCAAGACATCCAGGAGCTCACACATGTGACATTTAAGAAAAATATGGGATGTGCAAAAAAAAAATCTTGTTTGGAGAAGAAATAAGGTGCAAAATTGTGCAAATAAGCATTAAAAAGTCTAAGCATAGTGTAAAAATAGAAATAATAAGAAGCATATAGGGGGTTGCTTGGGGATTATTGGGTTATATTGCACAGAAGAGCTATATTTAGGTTATACATACAGCAACAAGTGACTCCTCTGTATTCAGTATGACTGGCTAAAGATCACAACATTACAGAGTATGTTTATTTGAACATAACTGTATTTCTATACAAAATGCATGATTTATTTGCATTATAAGTGTCATTAAAACAGTCATTTGAGCCAAAAAGGCATGCTGAAAGGCTAACGTGTGACCCACGTGTGATATAAACACAGAAAACTGCTCGATATGTTCAAGTATTCTTTGCTTACTTTTACTTAAAAGCGCTTTAAAAAGCAAAACATTGGAAAGAGAGGAGCTAATTTAACGTTACGTCAAGACCCCTGCTGACGTCTGGTGCAGCTACAGGGCGATAAAATAGTACCTTTTTTTTTTTCTTTTTTTTTTACAGCCACATCTTCCACTACTTATAAATTTACGAACAATTGCTAATAGCTAAATAAAACGTGCAGGCCGACTGCTGATAAACGAAACGTCCCTGTATTGACTTGTCAGCTGTTAGCCCTACGTGCTACATTTAGCTTTAAGCTAATAGTTCCACACAACAGCGGAGCGGCTGCTGAGCTCAACTTACCGCGACATTGTTCCAGCGAAAAGCTCAAGGTTGCGGTTTGTTCCGGAGCTGCCTTCCGTGGATAGAAACGGGGGGGAGAACACCATATGCTACGCCATCTTCCGCCTCGTATTTATGATTTCCTCTACGCTGTGTGCACCTGCTAGCGGCGACGTGCGGCTCCCTGGTGTTCTTGCGCCCGTTACGATTTTCCCCCCCTATCCTCTGCTCCATCCCGAGAAGTAGTCCCAGATCCCGGAACTACAGCGCTGGGGCGACGCGTATCCCTCCGCGGTGGACTCGGTGACGCAGGCGGACGACGTTCCAGTCCGCTCGTTCCATTCATTCATTCATTCACTTTCTCGTCTCTTACCTCATTCAGAAAGCAGCCAGTCACGATTCTCCACGGCAAGAAATCATCATATGGAATAAAATCAGACCCTTGAGCACCAACAGCTGGTTATTAAACGTCCATGCTGATGTTTTTACTGCATGTATTCACTAAATGACACGCTTTTGACTCACAGCTGCTGATGAACTACAGGTAACAAACTGGTGTGTCTCATCTTTATTATGTGGTTTTAACCATTTCATTAAAGGAGTTTTTTTATTTTTTTTCCTAACTTGAATATACATGCTCCAATATACAAATGACCTATTATTCTTATTATTATTGGTAGGGTAATTATAATATTAATAGTGTATGAATACTAATAGACCTGCTGGTGACATACAGGTTTATTGTGTTGGTTTTTTGTTTTTTTTTGGCCAGACTTGTGTTTCACTTTTTAAAATATATGATCAACATTTCACTGATTTTTATAAACTATTTTTTTATTTGAACATGCATGCTACAATGTATAAAAATAATATTGTTATTATTATTGGTAGGTTATTGGTATTAATAATAGTATATTAGTTATATTAGTCCTTTTTTTTTATCGTACTCTGTGTTTATGGCAAAACTGGTGTGTCTCCCTTTAATATATGATCATCAACATTTCATTGAAAGTTTTATTTTTTTAACTTGAATGCGCATGCTTCAATATATAAATAATATATTATTTTATTATCATTGTTCGGCTTTTGGTTAAAAAAAAGAAGAAAAAAAAGCCAGTAGTAATACTAATAGAGTTTTTCCAATAGTCTGTTGTTTTGGGGGGTTTTAAATTAAAAAATCAGTGTGTTTCACTTTTCACTGAAAGGTTTTTATTTTTTATTTTTAGGTGAATGTGCATGCTCCAAAATTTAAACACATTTTAAAAATTGTATTTTTTACTATGGGTAGGCTATTGGTTAAAAAAATATTGATGCTAATAGTCTATTTTTTTTTTCTTCTTTTTTTTTTTTTACCAATAACCTGTTGTTTTTTAATGAAAAAAAATGGTGTGTCTCACTTTTAGTATATGATGTTCAACTTTTTATTAAAAAATTTTTTTTTCTTGAACATGCATGCTCCAATAAATAAATAAATAAATAAATAAATAAATAGGCAGGCTTTTGGTATTAATAATAGTGCATTAATTCTATTAGGGTTTTTTGTTCTTTCTTTTCTTTTCTTTTTACTTAAAAATACATGCTCCAAATAATATATATATATATATATATATATATATATATATATATATATATATATATATATATATATATAGTAGCAGCAGTAGTAGTAGTAGTAGTAATAGTAGTAGTAGTAGTAGTAGTAGAAGGATGGTATTATTAATAGTGTATCAATACCAATCGTCTTGAACAAAGCTGATGTGGAGTGCACATTTATTACCACAGGATCCAGCTACTTATTTGTTACAGACGATGGGGTGGATGGATGGATGATTTATTTTATGTGTAAAGGAGATAAAAAAAAACACATGAAGTTTCAGGTCAAACCAAAAATATCACCACCAGCAACTTGTCAGATGAATAAAGTACAGCAGGCGACAGTAGCTGAAGTGACTACTCTGCAGCACACATGCACTATCTTGGCATGTCCATTGTTTTCAAGGTATCAAACAAAGGAACTGTGGTTCTCTCTTTGTTCCCTGTAGAGTGTTTGGACAGAAGGACTCTGCAGGCCAAAAGGTTGTTGACTCTCCTGGGTGTGTCCAGCAGGATGACAGATTGTGACACTGCAGAGCTCACTGAGGTGATTTTGTCTGAGGTGAGCTGCTTAAACCTGCTGTTCTATACACTGTGCTGATTTTAAGTTATTTAAACTAGTCACAGGAAATATTAAATCACTGAAAGCAACCTCTCAGCTGTGTCACTGCTGACTGATGTCATCTGTGTTTTTACATGATCACGCCACAAGATGTCTCTCTTTTTTTTATTATTATTTTTTTATTTTCATCATCATTTAATTAATCAGTTGAACATGAAATTAATTACAAAACTTAATATTTACTCCATCACTCTGCTCCTGTCTGCTCTAGTAATAAGTTATATTTGTTATTCAAATTATAGGGTAATATCCATTTAATCATATTTAATCAGTTTAATTCACTGTCTGGATTATTCCCATCTTTAATATCTGATTCTGTCGGTGAGTCTTGATATTTCTGAGTTTCTGACAAACAAAGAGTCTAAGTATCCGTCTGTTTCTTCCGGTAGTGACAATATTTATTTATCAGCTGCCTAATTATTTATTTTCCTGTTTATTTATGTCATTGTGGATCCTTGTCTTGTTTATTTATTCATTTTAGAAAATAATTTACAATTATGTCAACTTTAATTCATCTGTTTTGCCCTTTCAGTGTTTTTTTTTTTAATCAATAAATAAACAATAAATGTAAAAAAAGAAAAAAGAAGAAGAAGAAGTTTTTCATTTAAACTGTCACCTTCCTTAGATTTATTTTTAATCTAAATAAACCTATACATAACAAATGTTGCTGGAGTAATTGTGATTGCTGAGTAGCCGTCGTATTAATTGTTTCAGGTATTGTTTTCCACCTTTTCAATTTTCATCTATTTTTCTGATTGTAGTAAACTAGTGTCAGGTCGTGGTAATTTGCCTGATAGATTTTATTCTATGTTGTCTTACAGAAACACAGACTTACTTTTGCTTTATTTTTCTATAACCTGAGTGGTTATTAACTCTTAGAGTTTTACATTCAGAAGAGGTCTGACTCCACACCGTCGGCACGTGACGGTAAACGGTGACGATCCTGGTTTAGCTGTGTCTGTTGTTTAATCCGGCTGTTTGTTCACAACGTTCCAGACAAACGGCAGAGATCAGTGCAGTCGGGGCTCCTGCTGTCTGGTCCTTTATTATAAATATAAAAAAATGAAAGGAACCAGACAAGAGTTGATCATGTAACTCTGACTGTCACCAGCTGGATTTATAACCAGATAAGAAATGAAAGAGCATAAAAAAGCAAAATATGTCTGAGCTGGTCTTAATCTGGCAGGATATCTTTGAGTCCATCTGCAGTAACAGATCCTAATACGTTCAGAAGTTATGTTGCTATATGGCCGGCTATTCTTTTCCATCATCTTCATGTACGTAGAAATTGTTGAAAAGATTTGTTCGCTCAGTTTTGGTGCCCAAGTGTCTGATTCTAATGTTATCATGTTTTTATTTAGCATCAGTGAGCCTCAAAATCATATAACATTCACCTGTTACTTGGATGGCGTCTAATAACTGTCTTTATTTATTGTGATATTTTGTCTCACTCCTCCTGTGTCATCCCTAACTCCTCATAACGTTCTGTATCTGTAATAATTCTCCTTCAGCTGTGTTGTTTCGAGGACGTAAACTGTCCTCACACACAGCTCAGCCTCCGGTATGAAGACTGTGCAGCAGCGTTGTTTGTTTCTTCCATTACAATTCCCACAAGCCTCCGTTCCTCCATCTCCCAACACCCACCTGTATATTAAATCTTTGCAGCTGTGTGCTCGCTGCATTCAGAGACCTGACTCTCACCTCGGTGCCATCAGCTATCCCCCCGTCCCTGGTAAGAGTCATACGTGGCAGGAGGAGGCACTTGTTTGCTGAAAATTTAGCAAAACTGCATTTTAATTTCTCATGTGTGTGTCAATATGTGTTGCCTCCTAACTGAGGTTCCAATAATCCTTTAAAATGCTAATAAGCCTCAGTTGGGGTTTAACCATTCTATCCTTTTGCCACATTCAAAAGTTGCTCTTTTCTCTCTCACTTTCTCTGCACTCCCATCAGTCTCTCCCCTTTTGCCTCCGCCTGCTGAAACATCACACAGCTCTGTTTCCAAGCCTCTTCCACTGCCTGCATGCTCGGTCTGCTGCACCACGCCACACTGAGTCACATCATTAAAAATGCTGAAGCCGCCGACCTTGCCCACAGCTCGCCGGCCAAATAGCCCAAACAGTGCATTCACCCGACATGACACGGGGACGTGGGTGTGGCCTTCCTGACACCTCTCCCCCCCCCACTACCGCTCATCGGTCCGGCTGTCTTTGTCATTTTTTTGACAGAATGATGGGCACTGTTAAGCAAGCCCTGAATCTTACACTGCGGTTGCTATGACGTCAGGCAGAGGCAGGGAGAGGTGGAGGGAGATGCCAGGGGAGGAATGAGGAGACAGACAGAGATCGAGCATCACAGAGGGTGGGAGAGTACATGCATAGGAGGGAGGGAGGAAGGGAAATAAAGCAGAGATGAGGGAAGTATGAGTTGAGAAAAGATGGTGGAATTAGCAGGAGATTCAATTAGGAAGGTGTGAGTATCAAAGGGAACGGGTGAGAAAGTAGAGCAAGAAACCAACATGTAGGCTGGAAGAGGCTGTTTTTTTTCCTCTGTATGTCGTTGAAACAAAAAAAACTGGAAAACTCACAGCCGTGTGCTGCATGTGGGTGTGTTTTTATCAGTCAGCTCAGAAGCTTGCACGCACACACGCGTATCATCGACATGTTGGGTAGATCTGATGAAACAGTTTGGTGATCCAGATGAATCAGTCAGACGGGAGAAGAAAAACAGAAACAAAGAGCACCACTTGTTCACACCGGATCAATTTGCTGCAGTCTTGCAGTTTTTTTCCCGGACAGAAGATGGCGCTGTTGCATCGCACCAGGCGGCGCGCAATTAACTATGTATGTGGGCCATATTTGAGTAGATTAGATTGCAAATGTAAATGTGCACCGATGTGCGTGGAGTGACATCAGCAGCTCATTTATGTGTTCATGTGGACAGTATCGGGGCGATCGAACCACAACGGGTGAGTCCACGTTCTGATAGGTTGCTCTGATGCCTCCTTGATCGAATCTGCCATCGTGGAAGTGTGAGGAGCACCCATGGAGCACAGCGCTTATGTAACCAGCATGATAGGGCCTCTCCCTCTGGGATCATTTTCATCATTTATGCATATAAGGGCCAGGCGAGACTGAGCGGGGCTGGCTCTCTGGGGCTCTCGCACAGCTGTTCCCTCGGTCTCAGAGGGCTTCTCCTGCGATGAGGAGGGCTGAAGGTAAAGGGCAGGGGCTCTGAGGCTGCACACTGCCACGGCGAGTGATTTCTCCCGGGTGCTGTGATGGGAGTGGTATTTACGACTCTGTGTTTTCAAATCTATAAGGTGGGAGAAAAGAAAATGGAAGGAAAAAAAAAAACACGTGTTTCCAATGTTGCAAAACAAAAAGATCTACATGGAACGAAGCAAAAATGGAAAATCCTTCTGGGCCGTGTGAAGGAAGAAAACAAGAAGTGAATAATGAATGACAGTGGTCCCACGGGTACCATCGCATCTTTTATACACTTCCATACATATCTTACACCTTTGTGTTTCTCCCTCTAACGTGTACATCATTTATGGAGGTCGAGTCTTTTGGGAAATGAGCTGCAACAGAGAGACAAACACATTGTAGGAGTGAGATGTGAAGGAGGAGGACTTGATGAAGGATGTAAAGGTCAAAGGGGAGAGCGAATGAAGCGGAGGGAAGAATCAGAGGTAAAAAAAAATAAAATAAAACGACGATCTAAAGAGGAAGGGGAGGGATCTAGAAAACTGCAGAATTTCTTTTAGATATTAATTTCACCGCAGCACATAAAGGATCAGCATTATTGCATGAGTGCACCTTAACAACGAGACGCTCGGTTATTGCCGTGAACCTAATTCTGCAGCATAACAACAAAGCTGCAGCAACTTGATTGGATTTGAAGAAGAAGAAAAAAAAAAAAAAAGGCCCAAATTATGTAAGCGGTGCTTACAGTAACGCTGCTGTTTGTAAAACTCCTGCTGCCACGAAACGTCTCCTCGCCGCCTGTTATCGCTGTGAGTGACATGATGCTGTTTGTGCAGCTATTACTTCATGCCGTCCATCTGCTGCGGTCATGTGCACGAGGTAGGAGCACCGTCATTATTTGTCTTAGTGATAGACGCAGACGAATGGCTGTTGTAGGGACATAAATCCCTCCGACCTCCTCCCTCCCGTGTATTTATGACCTGGAGTGTAATGCTTGTTAACCCTTGAACCTCTTTCCTGTGTGCGCTCAGATTAACTTGACAAAGATGTCTAAAAATAGTGTGGCTTCATTGCCAAGTTAGGTCAATCCATTTTTTTTCTGTTTGTAATATTTCTGTCATGTGTTACAGCATTTATAAAGTGGCGCCATCAGATTTTCATATTTGAGTGTCACGACCGAGCTGGTTTCGTGGCTCACCTGTCCGCCTTAGCTCTCCTGCAAGAAGCAATAGCTTATATTGACATTTTGTGATTTGTCTTCCCCACAGCCCACTTAGATAATTATTTCTCAGTAAGATTGGCATTGTGGGGAAACTCTTGGTTTATGTGATTGCAAACACTTATCTATAATTATTTAGTCATCCGCGGCACCAATCATAACATAAAATGCTAAAAGACTGCACTTCAAGAGGCCTTTCTAATGTTCCAAAATAAATAAAAAAAATAAAAATAAACGTATGCTAATTGCCTCATTTATAAAGCGAGATGGATTGTGTTTATCTCTCTCATTAGTTTGGAAAAAAACAAAAGACTGAGAGGGACAGTAAAGGCATCTCAGGAGAGAAAAATAAAATAAGTGTGGAATAGAGATCATGTCCACACATCTACGTGGTTTATATCTGCGGCTAAGTGCTGGCTAAGAGGATAAAGGAGCAGCGTGTCCTTGATCCATATGCTGTCTTATATCACAGTTATAATAATAATGGCTGTGCTGACTCTTGGCAGTCGGGGCTGCAAGCGTACAATCAGTCTGTCAGCTTGATACGAAAGCCTTAATACGTTAAAAAAAAAGAAAGAAAGAAAACAGCGGGAGGATTATGAAAATGTAGCAGAAAGACAATCAGTCAGTCAAGTTTGTTAAATTACTACACGCACGTCTTGGTGTTAATGCAGGTGTAAACAACAGATGGTCTTCTGTCGTACGGCTTCTGACTGTGGCTGGTGTCTCAATAAAAATAATGCAAGTAGTTCTGTAGCTCTCTTGAGTATCTTTATATTTTCTATTTGTTGCTTCTCGGGATATTCAGTGTGTCGGACGCTCGAATCTACATGAACCCTCTGAGATGGCCGGCAGCTTTAACCCTATTCAGGACTTTCATGTTGTCATACGTAGACGGTCTCCATAGACTGTATAAAAGATGGACGTAGCTACCGTGACGTCACCCGTTGGTTTCTGCACTGAGAAAATGAAGCCAGGGTTTTGCTACTTTCTGGTTGACATCTTGGATTTTTGGAGCCAGTGACGCAAAAATCGTCGGAGGGGGGCGGAGCCATAGGAGCAGTGATTGGTCAGACGGATTGAGAGGCGGGCCCTCTCTGCCCCGCCCACATTTACAGCTGGTCCAAAACGCAGCAGCCCGACTCCTCACCAGATCCAAAAGGAGAGATCACATTACTCCTGTTTTTGCTTCCCTTTATTGGCTTCCAATTCATTTTAGAATAGATTTTAAGATTTTATTGTTAGCCTATAAAGCATGCTCTGGACTTGCACCTCAGTACATCTCTGATCTCCTCACCCCATATGTGTGCCGGTCGTAGCCTGTGGTCCTCAGCCAAGGCTCTGCTCACCGTCCCACAGTGGAGGCTGAGGACCAAAGGTGACCGGACCTTTTCTGTAAGAGCCTCTGGACCAGCCTCCCTGAGGAGATAAGATCTGCAAACACTTCATCCTCCTTTAAAACTCTTTTAAAAACACACTTATACAGATGTGCTTTTACAGGAGTTGTTTATGAGTGGACTTTTATTCCATTTGATGGCAGTATTAAGGGCAGCACATTTTATCTTCTGACCGTTTTATTCCTTCCTTTATTGTCTTTTAATTTTTTTGTTTGTTTGTGTTGTTCTTTTTCTAGACAGAGGGGGCAGGATATTCGGTTTTACAAAAACCCTGCTATGTGTGAACAAGGCCTTAGTCTCAAACTGGACCAAGCCACAGGAACCGCTGACCGTTATATCGCCGCGAGTTGCACCGTGTTTGCAATTCAAGATGGCGGACAGCGCGACCTCAAGCCCCGTGAAAAAAACTCAACTCGTAGGTACGGTAAGGTAAAATAAAAACTAATCACCACCAAGCATCTATCTCTACCCCATGGTCCTCAGAAGTATCTCTAGTTCCTGATGATGTAAACTCTTCAGTGCTGTTTAACAAGACAAACCTGGAATCAGTAGAAAATGTGGTACGGCCCGCTTTGGCAAAATTAAAACTTAAATAAGTCACCACAGAGCAGCTGCTTCTATCTCTGGACAGTGTCTTTGGATAATGACTCCTCCAATAACCAGGATTGTTTTTTAGAGACCAAATTTTGATCCCATTTTTCTCTAAAACCAGTCAATGTGGTTTGGCCCACTTTAGCACCAACCCTCTGGATTGATATAGATAGCTGCAATATTATAAAGAGACTGAAGGGAATATTTGACTAAAACGCATTACTATCCATCTCTTTCTCTCAAGGTGAACCAGTAGGTAAAGCGGGCTTATCCCATAAAGTCTAAATCAATTCTTGGACACGGTCCTCTAGATTCCAGAGCTTGATTTAATTAGTAATAATTAAACGTAGTATTCTAAAGTTAAATAATTCAAACTAGTACATGTGCTTCATTTTTTATCTACCTGCGGGCAACTTGTGATGGGGACAATGATTTCCAATATCGTCATCGCCCGTCCAGTCCACCTTGTCCTCTTGCTGCAGTTTTGAATTAATAAGGACTGATTATGAATATGAATGTTAATACCTTTAGCGGTAGTTAGCATAATGCCTGGCAGTGATCTCGTGGCCCACCGGTGCAGATAAAGATCAGCAGCCGGAAGAGCACTCAGTGGTGGTAATCACCGATAATAGAAATGAATGGGGTCCCCGTAGGCCTGATACTCATCAGCTGATAGAGACCGTCCACGTCCTGTCAGCGCTCCGGCTGCTGATAAATGCTCCCGGCATGCAAGAGGTCACAAACATAGCATTTTATTAGGACGCTAAACCTGTGTGCACATTCAGGCAAAAAGCTCCTGTTGTTCTGGAAGCAGGCAGACATTCTGGACTGTCCTCGGATTCATGCCGTCGATCCCAGCTTCTGAGCTTCAAATCAGGATGCCACAGAGATTCATCAGCTTCATTTTCCATCTTCACCTGTCCAGATTTGGTGAGCCCGTAGCCTCAATTTTCTGCTCAAGGCTGACAGGAGTGGAGTTTGACGTGCTTTGCATTCTGAGACGGCTGGTTATCGGCGTTCCTGTAGCTTTTCCTCTGACCTCTCTCACCGACAAGGCGTTTGAGTTTTGTGTGCGTCATTACGAATAAACTCCAGAAGCTCGGTGTCCAGTGAGATCAACGATGTCAGAAACCGTTCTTGTTTCCGGAGCGTCAAGCGGTGCCGTCTCAGAGATACGCACAAGGTGTCCTTTGGCATTTGGGCATCAATATTCGACACCGTTTTTTGGTTTGAAAGAGGAACGGTGGAGAGCTGGTAAGTCAGAGGACTTTCACCCTGGAGGCTGAAGTCTGTGTCGTGTGTTTGATCATGTTTTTCTCACCTTTTCAATTTCAGAGTTCGGCACCAAAAGGATAGTTTTCTAAGTTTAGGAAGAATTATACAACATTAACCACATGTCACAAGCTTCTGGTGGCCTGAAAAGGATGGATTCATAGAGTCTGTTTCCTCATTTCTCAGCCCTGCCCGTTGAAAGATGACGTTGAAGGGGACAGTGTGAGTTCAGACGTGACACCGAGCGGTCCTGACGAAGCGGCCATATGTGACGAGTCGGGAGTGACACCGAGCTCGAAACGCTTTCAGTCATCTGGCAGTCACTGGGATCACATGTTTCAAGCTTCTGACACGAGCTGAAGCAAGTGTAGGTGCCTCTAATAAAGAGCTCGGGGGAAAATACAGTACGAATCAAAGCATTGTTTGCAGTCAAAAGGGACACTTGGCCTTTTCCAGATTGGCTCATTATGAACTCCTCACAGATCTGTTTTTACAACAAAGCACAAAAAAGCAGCTCATATATCACAGTCATGAATTATGGAAATTAAACACTAACAATATAAAGAACAACAACGCTAACATCATAAAAAAAAAAAGAGAGAGCGACTCTAAAACTGTGGATTCACTTAAAACGACTTGTGCAATTTGGATGCAAATACTGCCTGGAAATGTTACCACTGAGACTTCATTAAAAACCTGTTTTGAGTAAACACATCTCAGTGGGTGTATGAGCAAACAGAAACGCCTCCGAGCTTTCAATAGCTCTCTGTGTAGCTAATGTAAGACTCAGGCATGCAAAACCTGTTGGAGAGACTCAGGTGCAGAGCGAAAACAGGCACAAACATACGTCTCAAAACATGAAGCATGATGGGAAAAGTACATCGCAGATTCAAGTTTTCACGCTCGCTTACGAATCAGAGAAGCAGATCTGTCCCCTCCAGCAAATTCACTAAAAAGAAACTACTTTTTAAACAGCAATTTAACGTTGATGTAACCTGTAGTCATTTTGGGGGTTTGTGTTTTAGTCCTCGGTCTGCTATTTCTCTCAATAAATGGGTGCAATGAGTCAAAATAGATGAGTTCACGTTGAAATCCCAGATGAGAAAACACACAAGGGCGAGTATGAAAAAGTAATGCTCCAACAGGCCTCATGCATTCACGATGTTACGCAACGACCGAAACCACAAACAGTGAAATGAAGAACGATGAGCGAGACCTATTGAAGATGCGCTTTTAGCGGTCGGCTACGACATCTTCTCCTCATTCTTCTCTCACAAAGCCGTCCTTTCCCCCCGTGTGTCCATTTGTGTTTGTGCATGTGTGTGAGAGAAACATGGCAATGGGCTTTGAGCAAATGGTTTATTTATTGCTGTGAAATGGCCCTTATAAGCTCCGCAGCGCTCCATGTCTGAGGGAGTGGGTGCAAATTGAAATATAAACACGAGGTCCAGACACAGAAAAAAAAAAAAAGCCTTCATTTGAACAGTAGACATGTCCATGCGTCTGAACGTATGTGTCAGGGTGTGTATATATTTATGCGTTACATGCATTTATGGATGACATTTATGCATGCTGTTCCAGCTGTGCAACCTCACATCGATGGAGTGAGTATGACGTCACCAGCCATTAGAAGGTGTTTCATCATTTAGGACACATTTCAGCAGTAAACATTTCCATCCTCTAAATAATAGCCTGCCATTATTTTAGAGATTAGCCAAACATTGACAAAAAATATGAGACAAACGCCGGTCCGAGCTGGGATCAACGTGGCCTGCTTATAGCTAACTGAACACACCTCAGGATTATACTGCTGCTGCTGGACGGACGGCGGACATGTTCTACCATCACCGTAGCCAAAGCTGCAGCCCCCAAGCACTCGCATGTTAGTTCTTACATTTGCATGTACACAACTGCTCCCATCACGATGTCTGGAAGGCATCTTGTTGGCAGCACACACTCTGAATAATTCCATATTTATGACATTTTACATGAAACATAAATGCATTGAAATTACGTCCAGTGTTGCGTGATTTGGGAGAAATACCTTTACAGTAATAATCATCTTTCTTTCAAGCTACAACTGAGGAAATGATCACAATAATTAAACAAATGTGTGACGTGCTGACCGTCGTAACTGCATTTTAGCTGCTTGAAAAGCCAATTTTCAACTGACATTAAAATACTGGTCTGAATGAAAATCCAAATAAATGAGAGCATGTTTAAAGGGAAGAACTCATTTGTGTGTGCAGAACCATTTATTATCAGCTTTCTCTGCATTCATTTTCAAATCATTTCGTCATTCATAAACCTGGCTCGAAACTACAACCCCGAGCCAAGTTGTAAAGCAACGTTTCTGCTGTCGCACGTCACGATGTAAGCAAGCAACGGGTAGGTTTTATTCTGAGTGATCGCAAACTGCACGACTGCAAGCGTGTGGCTGCAGTTTCGATTCTGGTCGTGTGATAATCTGCTAATGAGGAAACACACCAGAACAGGAGCTATGGTTCTACTGTCTGACCGGAGCACGTTCTCCAGGTCAGAGTGGAACAAAGGTGAACCCTGATCTGGAAACGTGGAGATCAGGCTCAGACGGAACCAACCATCCATCCATTATCTATACACCGCCTAATCCTCACTAGGGTCGCCTATCTCAGCCGACTTAGGGCGAAGGCAGGGGACACCCTGGACAGGTCACCAGTCTATCACAGGGCTACACTTAGAGACAGACAACCAAGCACACTCACATTCACACCTACGGACAATTTAGAATCACCAATTAACCTCAACATGGTTTTGGACTGTGGGAGGAAGCAGGAGAACCCGTAGAGAACCCACGCTGCACGGGGAGAACATGGAGACTCCACGCAGAAAGATCCCGGCGACCTTCTTGCTGCGAGGTAACAGTGCTACCAACTGCGCCACTCTGCAGTCCTCAGACGGAACCAGAATTTTTCTATTGTGGATTTAATACAAGCGGACGGGAAACTGACTGCATGTTGTTGTTTTCCGAGCAGCGCTTTTCTGTTCATGTCACCAACAAGCTCACGTTCTAAATAATGAATTCTTAAAGGTTGTATTTATTTTTTATGATTTAATGCACATGTTTGCGTATTATGTGTAGCGCTGAGTAGACTTTATGATGATACACATGCACATAAGCTAACTTAAAATGTAGCTATGAGCTGTGCAAATCAAATCCTCCAAACTTTCCACAACCTGCTTTGCACGTGCTCAGAAAACAAGCTTGTTAGAACTTAGTGGTGCCTATTTGTTGAATCATCCCGCTGTGTTTCCTCTTCAGACTGTTTATCGTCTCTCTGCATTTACTGATTTTAAAGCCTGCTGCGTGCCAGTGTGATTTTGTAATATAATGTACGTTTGTTGGACGTATAGGGAACTAAAATCATTGCATCTTGAAATCTGAGCAAAATCGTTGTTGGAATCTGAAGCTGCCGTACTAGTCTATGAAATCATCTTTATCATGATGTTAATGTTTGCAAAACGCCAGCAGAACATAAGGACTGGACTCACTTGCCTCTCTGACTTGTTTTGACTGGTTTGCCCGTGGTACCTGAGGTCAGCACTCCTCCTTCAAAGCCTTTTTTCTTTTTTTTACGTGCTACCTTGGTTGCATGAAATATTGAAGATAATCCTTTCACCTCACTCATCCTTAAAGCTTCAGCCCAGAAAATCAAATATTCAAAGTCTGTGTTTTTGTAAATAGCTTTAGCACACACGAGCACGGAGACACGCGTGTGCAGCCGCGCATGTAAAAGTGTGTTTAAACAGGCAGACGTGTTGAAAATGAACGAGGACAGCGAGTTTGAAATACAGTCGTTTGAGTCGATACAATATCCCTTGGCCAATTCATTGTCTGCAGGGACTTTGTTGGAGAAGAGGTCGACCTAAAGTAGTCTATTATACTTCCCTGATTGCATTTGTGGCTCTGCGTGTTGCCTAGTTAAACCCCGGCCCTCTTAAGCACCTTTTTATGCGGGAGTCCACAGGGATTAGAGCATCGGGGGGATACACGGAGTCCTTTTCCTCCGTTTGATATGTGCTGACGCGTGTGTGTGCACTGAATGTGCAAGTGTGTGTAAAAGATCAGAAAAACATACATCCCATAACCTTCGGTGGCAGCACTACAAGGTCATGCACTGCAGGCGTCAATGCAGATAGGAAGCGCTGGGACGAAGCAAACAATTTGCTTTGCAGTAAAATATATTCGGCGAACTGAAGACACTTGAACACTAAACTGTTCTCCAGCAGTTCAGCCTTTTGTCTTTTGTCAGTTTGCGTCTGTTGGACGTAAGAGACAAATTATTGCTGCATTTTCTTCTAAAATATTAAATATATACACCTAAAGCCCTACAAGGTTCACGTGTGCAGTTTTATCCATATTTGTAATACTGAATCCATCCATCCATCCATCCATTTTCTATACACCGCTGAATCCTCATTAGGGTCATGGGGGGCTGGAGTCTATCCCAGCTGACTTAGGGTGAAGACAGGTTCACCTGGACAGGTAACCAGTCTATCACAGGCTACACTTAGAGACAGACAACCAAGCACACTCACATTCACACCTACGGACAATTTAGAATCACCAATTAACCTCAACATGTTTTTGGACTGTGTGGGAGGAAGCCGGAGAACCCGGAGAGAACCCACGCTGCACGGGGAGAACATGGAGACTCCACGCAGAAAGATCCCGGCGACCTTCTTGCTGCGAGGTAACAGTGCTACCAACTGCACAACCTTGCAGCCCCGTAATACTGAATGCATCATTAAATATTATTCTGCATTATGCTTTTATTTTTGCATTCTAAGCAAATGTGCAACTTTACACGAGCCGAAAACATTTGTATTCATGCGGACGCGTCGATGTGAACCTGCCGCCTTAATGAGCACATTTTATATGTACGTGTTTGTCTGTACACCATTAATATTTCAGCGAGCGAATAACGCTGCTGTCACGCTCCTGACACTGAGATCTCCTGTAACTCATCCACCTCCTCACGTTTCCCCTCCGTCTTCACCGACTTCCATCGCGCCACAGTTCCTCTCACGCTGTCCGCCTCTCTTCTGTCTCCTGGTCGGTCGTCCACGCCCGCCGCCCTCCGTCCTTTCTCTTTCTGTCTCTCCAGCCATCCGTGGCCCTCTCCCTCATTTTTCTCTCCTCATCCCTCCATTCACCCCTTTCTCCCTCTCCCTCTCTCCCCCCTCCTCGCCTCTCCGTCTGCCCATTTTCTGTCCTCGTCTTCTCCACCTGATAACAAGCAGGGTAGTGCAATGCTACGCTTCGCTGGTTTCCCTCCCTGCTGCACATGAAGAATGTGAATGGTATACAGAGAGAAACACACACACACACAATCCTCACACAGAATCACACACATGTCCATGCACTGCAAACACACACACACACAACATTCACTGTATCCTGAAATATATTTGATTTATCGTTTTTCACCATGAGTCATCAGCCTGGTGAGAGGCTAGCACCCAATATGAAGTAATGAAATTTAAAGCTGTCTTTAACTAGCAAGCTTCACTTTCAATAGGAGTGCTGAAGCAGCAAGACATGGATATGAATAATGCCATAATTCATGCCCAGAACATTA
Source organism: Stegastes partitus (assembly GCF_000690725.1). NCBI lineage: Eukaryota > Metazoa > Chordata > Actinopteri > Pomacentridae > Stegastes > Stegastes partitus. The sequence goes on from NW_007578780.1 coordinate 31,054, forward strand.
ATTTTTCTTGCTTGCCAGCTCGCGATCCCTGTGAAATGCTTTGCATAGCTCGAGACCGCGTCCTCGTCCTCGTGGCAAAATAAATAAAGTTATGCGAGTGTGTACTTTATGAAGACACAAGACGAGTTTGGGCTGTTTTGACATGCGGTGAGTCTGACTGCTCGATGTTCATAAATATTCTGGAGAAAAATATCCTAAAGTTTAATCTGAATATCACTCTCTCCTTCTATAAAACAAAACCCGAGTGGATGAACTAATAAAACATCTCGGCAGGAGGGAGGCACAAATGTGAAAACAACACTTTTTTTTGTGTTCTCTAAAAACTTAATGAAGTTATATGGAGGTAAAATGAAGAGCAGGAAAAAAAAAAACGAGGTGCAGTTCCTATAAAACAGCATGAAGTTTATTACTAGTCAACATGCAAGGCTCTGCTGGTGGTGCCTCTTCCAAGATCTCAAGGTTTATGGTGCAACAAAAACAGACAGTCGACCAGCAGAGGCAGTTAAAACGGAATATTAGTTGACATTAGTGTCGGAAAATGTCTAGAAGTGTTGATTAAAACGCTAAAGGAAGCTGCTGCGAGGAGAAAAAAAAGAGAAAAAATGAGAGAAAGAGCAGTGGTGTCAAATTAGCAATGCTAAGAAAAACACATTTGCACCGTGGAAGAGTCAAAGATAAAGTAAAAACCACAAAAAGTTGTCATGATTGTCCATTATTACAGCAGATACCCAAATGAAACGAACACTAGATGTTAAAATAAAAAAGATTTCTACCAAATTCTGATGTAAAAATTCAAACTTTGTCATCTACAATCAGCCAAAATATCACTTTCTAGTAGTTATCAGCAAAATGCAGCCTGGAAATAGATTGTGGCCGCTAGCAGGAAGCGTCTGAGCGGTTTAGTGTTTGCTTTACGGTGTAGCACAGCGACACAAGGTCTAGCAAAACAAAGAGAACCAACAATGGTGTAATTAGCAACGGGAGTCTTGCAACCTCATAAAGGATTAATTTTCCCAACACACCGCTCGCGTTGTTGATACAGCGTCCCAGAGAGGAGAGAGCACAAAGCACTGCAGGTAGCTGAAGTAATTAAAAAACATATTAATCATTATTCTTTAAGTTATTATTCTGCCGCATTAAATGGAAAAAAATACAGTTTCACTCTTGTTTGAGTTCCATCTTAAGAAGTCGGTGTTGAACAAATGCATTTTCAGGGTTTTTAGTTGTTTTGACAGTTTTTAAAAAAAAAAAAAAAAAGCTCAACAGCTGCTATGACTGTTCCGACTACAGCTCCGGTTGAGTGAATCATAATCAGAGCTTGCCGATGGCGGGATGGTGGTGTGGAAAAGGGCAGGCGGTTCCTGGCTGCGTGGCAGGAAACATCCGCTCAGCTTAAGTGTTATTGGGCCGACTCTGACCTCTGACCTCTCAATGAAGAACATTTCCCCGCGTCAAGCCGAGGTCATCGAGCAAAGGCAAGCGAATGCAAAACAAACTAGATTTAAAAAAACAAAAAGTGAGGCTGAAATCCAGCCAGTCACACAAAGGTTTGATGTCATGTCTAGCGGCACTGCCCTCGAGAACATTTTTTCCATCATCAGAGTAAAACTCATACTCGTCTGTAGCTTTGTGCTCATTGGTGACACTCAGCAAACGAGACCACAAACGCCGTGAACATCATCATTTGCGTTGTCGCTGTGAGAAACGTTCACCGGAGGCTGGAGACGCTCCGTCTTGTTGTGACCACAGCGGTCGACTCTCTCACAGTCGGTCCACTTCCTTCCTTGACCTCTCGAGCTGTAGCTGCAAGAGAGGCTGCCGGGGGCACTGCAAAATGCAAAAGAGCCTTCTTCAAGTGCAAGGCTCGGCGTCAGCGTGAAGGGTTAACAGCAACAACGGTACAATGAAAAACAAGGTCGAGTTGAATGTTGTTATGCTCTCAACCGCTGCTGTTGTTGTTGTTGTCAGAGGTAATGAACAAACTCTGCACAACATGGATGCGAAAGTTTAGGTTCAATGATGTTGTATTCAGTGCTGACAATCGAAACAATCGGCAGACGTCATATGAGGGGGTTGGTGCCAAAGTGGGTCGAACCTCATTCACTAGTTTTAGAGAAACATGGGGTCAGAATTTTGTGTTGCTAAGAAGCATCCTGGTTGGTGGAGGAGTCACTGTATGCATCCGAAGATGTTTCAACGCTGTCCAGAGATAGAAGCAGCTGCTCTGTGATGACTTATTTAAGTTTTAATTTTGCCAAAGCGGGCTGTACCACATTTTCTACTGATTCCAAGTTTGTCTCAGCACTGAAGATCATCAGGGGTCTCCAATCCTGGTCCTCGAAAACCCCTATCCAGCATGTTTTAGATGTTTCCCTCTTCCAACACACCTGATTCACATGATCAGGATCGTTATCAGGCTTCTGCAGAGCTTGAAGATGAGCTGATCATTTGAATCAGGTGTGTTGGAAGAGGGACACATCTAAAACTGTGGCTCTCGAGGACCAGGATTGGAGACCCCTGTTTTACATCATCAGGAACTAGAGATACTTCTGAGGACCATGGGGTAGAAATGGATGCTTGGTGGTGGTTAGTTTTTATTTTGCCTTACTGTACCTACGAGTTGAGCTGTCCGCCATCTTCAAACACATGGGACTACTTGTTCATGTGATATAACGGTCAGCGGTTCCTGTGTCTTGGTCCAGTTTGAGCCTAAATGTTCAGGCCAGAACCATCATGGGCCAAACTTCAAAGTGGCGTTGTGACGTTACTAGCAGGCTGCTGGTTGGAGGAACTAGTCGACCATAAACACTCATCAAGAAAACACAAAACTCCTGCTAGGGCTGCGATCGTATTTGTACGTAGTGTGTCATTTTTTCCTTTGATCTGTGGGTTACCCGCTGTGTGCCGTAGCGAGGACCAGATTGGCCGACCAACGGAAGTTCTGGTGCTGAATGTGGAAGGAGGACGGTGTGCAGAGAGGGTCGGATGGGCCGGGCCATCCTTCACAGCATCCCAACCGGCACACACAAGAAGTTCAGCGTTCTTTGGTATCGTAAAGTTTGAATGGAGCGAGCTGCTAAGAGGCTGGACTCGGTATTTAATTTTGCTGCTTTTATTTTAATATGTAAGTTGGTGTAGTTTTGATTGTTGTTTTGGTAGAGCTCACTCTCAAGTTATACACCACCTCGAATCTGTTTTTGGTAACCTTTGTTTCAAAATCACGTTATTGTAAATAAATAATGATTTTTCCGGTAAAATCGCTTTGGTGTGGCGGCTTGAGACCGGTGAAGGATGACATTTCTGGGCTGGGTGTAACACTCACCTTTGGATTTTTTTGTGCTTTGGCCCACTTTGGCACTAAACCCCTCATATTGACTGTGCTCTCATGTTCACTACATGACATTTGGTGCAAAATACATGTGATTTCTATGATTTTTCCAAAGTTCAGCGCTCCAAAAAAGTGTTTGAAGTTTCATGCCTTTTTTTTTCCCGCAAAAGTAAAGATATGAGCTCAGATTTGGCACAAACGGATGGAGCGAGTGAGCGGGACAAGACGAGGAGGAAAAGCACTGAGTAAAAAGAGAGGTACAGATGCGACAATGCAAAGTCTTAGTGACAGGTCAAGAGAGACTAAAAGCAAGACAAGAGAATATGTAGAAGGAGCAAGCAACAGAGGGAGAGGGAGCGAGGAAAGAACAAAGAACGAGGGAAGCGGCAGCGATAAGAAGAAGAAGAAGAGGAGAGACGAGGACGAGGCTCCTCTGGGGTGTAATTAAGGCTCTGAATCCAGTTCGCCATTGACCGCTAGAGCTTGAGCGAGATGAGGGCAGTGATGTGCGAGTGAAGATGTAATGAGAAGGAGGGAGAACACAAGGGAAGGGAGTCCCTCGGTGCTCGACGATGTAAGAACACGAACCGTAATATGTCTTTATTTACACGTAGTCAAGAGGTTTCGCGCTTGTTGCAGGGAGATCAACACGTGTGGCTGCTGTAGATGCCGCACTGGATCCGCCGCCAGCACTGGGTTCTGGCCCGTCACGAGGCCTCTGTGACAGCTGTAACGTCTGATATTCTGTTTCGTTCTCATCACTATTTTACGTTTCCCCCCATCTATTTTCCATCTCTCGCGCTGTCCCAGCTCTCTCCAACCATTTAATATTCATACGGACTTATAAAACATCGGTATTTGAAATTGTAAGTGTATTTAGTTACAGAACTTCAGCATTATCTGGCTGAGCTTCGACATTGAGGCAAAAAAACGATTGCCAGATTTTGGTTTATCGTGAATTAATATTTGATGAATAGGTTTGGTCTGGCTGGAAATGACAAGAAACAAGTGACAGAGAATGGTATGACATTGTGTTTGAGATGCTAGAGATGAATTTATGCTTTTGTTAGAGCCTTTTTTAATGTCCAAAATTATTCATACCCCCAAATAGCCTCAAAATCCAAACGATCCCGCTGATTTCTGCACCGTTATTCAGGGTTTTTATTCCAACATTAGATAATGGGTGATGCAGTCTTTCTATAGTCAGTTGCAAGTCATGGCAGAAGAGCTAAATGAGACAGATTTGGGCTTTGCGGCTGCTCGCAAGACAGAGAAAAGGCTATAAAGTCATTTCCAACAGCCACAGGGCCAAAAGTACAAGGAGTTCCACACTGTGAACAAAATCTCAAAGGGCATGTGAGAAAGCCAAAAGTGGCCCCTGTGAAGATAAGAATGGTATCCAGTGATCGCCGCCAAAACTATCCTGATGAATCCGAGCAACTACGGTACCAACAGCTCGAGGCAGACACTCCGGCACAAGGCTGATTCCCGTGGAAGGTTTTTCCAGACCAGACACATCAAAGCTCACCTGGACAAAGAAGAAAGCTGTCTGTCATCAGGGTGAGATTTAAAAAAAAAAAAAAAAAAAAAAGGAGTTGTTTGAATTCGTTGACGTGACTTTTGTTTGGCAGAAGAAAGGAGATGCATTCAACCTCGAGAGCGCCGTCCCCACGGTCAAGCATGAATGTCAGGCTTTGGTTTGGTTATTTTTGGCAACCTTACCAAAGTAATGAGGACAAAAAAGGGCGACGTTACGATTCTAGAGGACAACGTGAGGCAGTCTGAAGAAAAACATTGGAGCGTCTGAAACATACGGCCAACGTGGTCCAGAAATGGTTAACAGACACACTGGAGGTCAAGCCAGCAAGGATCTGTGGAGGGAACTAATGAAGCCTTCCAAGTTCAAAGAGCAGGAGATCATGACCCAAAATCCCAGCAGAGGCACACAGAAAGCCTGTTAGTATAACAACGCTCAATGAACGCTTCACTGAATATTTTTGGGCGTCTAATTCTTAGTAAAAATGCAACACAATCCCAGAAAAGGTTCAAATTTATAATTAATTCACTTAAAATGACTCAATTATTTCATCTGTTGCTGCTTTTCTCTCGACTTGAGTCAAAGTGCAGATTATGTGCAGAGCCGTTTGTGCGGTGCAGATTTGCAAACTGACACGCGTTTGAAACTGACGTGCCTTTGACAGAACTCCTCCTGGGATTTGCAGGCTCCCATAGGAAAGCCTACAGAACATCTATGGTCAAACATGCAACACTGATCCTATTACATCTGACATGTGTTGCACAACCAGCCGTCAGGACGGAACCAGCCAACGCTGCTAATTGCTTGATCCGATATTAGGCCACGGCGCATCGCGACGCAGATTACTAACATAAACCCCCATTACTCAACGGTGAAACTTCCATTCAGTGTCGTGGACAAAACACCGAACCCGATCTTGTGTCTGATTGTGGAGCGCGTTCACCGAGACCCCCCGAGAGCGTAAGCGACGCTGACAATTCACCTCCAGTTCAGCCAGATGAATTGAGGCATGAAGATGATTTGAAAAAAGTCACCGTAATCGACGCTGACAGTCGTGGGATGACTGTGCATTGGGTGCCGTTTCCCTTCCGAGAGGAGGCTTGGTGCTGCGAGCGGATGGCCGCGTTGGCTCGCCGCTGATGCCGAGCTCCCCCGGGTGCCGTGGTGAGTCAGGTTCCCTGTCGCAATGCATTCGCTACGACACGGACATGCTCTGGGGAGTCCATGACTGATCCTTCTGCCCTGCAGTGCGCTGTAGTGTGTGTGTGTGTGTGTCAGTGTGTGTCGCTGTGTGTGTGACTGTATGTCTCGGGGTGGGCAAGAGTGTACACATTGCATGTGTCCTGCAAAGCTACAAAACATAAAAAGACTTTAGAGCTCCTTGTTGATGTCAAATACCTTGACCCAGTGGGCAAACGGCAAACACTCATCCTAAGTACAAGATGCGCACAGTGTGTGTCTTTGGACTGTAACAGTAAGAGCTGCAGTGTGCTAAGTGCCCATTATCTGTGTGTTACTGCTGCTATGGAGCTGCATGCTAGTGTCCTGCTCACAAGTACGTTGTGTCTTAATGTATCTGCTTAACTGAATAATGGATTTGCCACATCGATGAAAAAACATTGACCTCCGCTTGCTACAGATATCACGCCGTAGGAGGCGGACGCCGCTTTGGACTTCATTCAGACCACTTTATCAACATCTACAGCATTTCAATATCATGCAAACAACACAGAATCTTAGCCGTGGAAGAGTTACTTTCATGTTGTTTCTATAGTTCCCAGTCGAATTAATTAAACATGATGACAGTAAACGGTTACAGCTGTGCAGTATCGTTAACCAGCTGATATAACGCGTACAGCTTCAGTTTAATTTCAGTTTAGAACATAGAAGTCTCCCTTTAAAATGCTTAAACACTTATTTTTATTTTAACACTTTATTTCAATTTAATTTAATTTAATTTTTAGGTTAATTTTATTGAAACTGGCTGCTGGTACAAAATACATTTCACTGCACATTGTACCGTTTGTAAATGTGTATGTGACAAATAAAGCTTTTCTTCAATCTATCTTGGATCTTTAATAAAAAAAAAACACATTTAGAGCCCAAACTGGTCATCGTGTGCAAAGGTTCTTAAGGAACTGATTTTCTGTTGTTCACATATTTGGCAATAAATCCGCAAGAAGCACTAAAAAAAAAAGTTCTTTTCCACTAAAATATGTCATTTTGCAGCACAATGTGCACATTTACTGACTCCAGCAACATTAAATCAGTATTTTCATGATTACATCTATTAAAACTTCAATTTTCTCCTGACCTTAAAGTCTAACCTCGTCCATAAAAGCAGTCCCTCATCCTCGCACACATATGCAAATGCAAGTATTGCAAAGATAATGTGCATTTATTCCCATGAAAGAAGTGTGTTTTGCTGCATTGTGGAGGTTTTCCACCTGCAAGGAGAGGAGGCCATTATTCAGCCTCTCTTTTTTATGACTCTGGTTTATTGGAGCATAATCTCTTGTGCTGCACTGTTGCATTGCAGTAGCTGGATGTATTCTCCTGTGCTTCATACGATGCATGCATGAGCAGCGCCGGATGCTGTCTGAACTCCACAGGATTCAGCTTCTACATCCTTGTTTGTCTTTGATTTTGCTCGTTTTGTTTTTGCAGTATTTTACGCGGTTGGCTCGTCCTGACGCTGGTGTGAGGCAGGAGTTTCATCTAATCTGGTCCACTCATCCAAAGGACCGCCTGCAATATCTGAATTTAAGAATCTTGCCCCCCCTTTGGTGGCATCATGCACTATGTAGTGATGCTGCCCACTCCTGTATCAGTGTTTCTTTCACACACATCACCTGCTGTTTAAAGGGATTCGATATACAATGGGAACTATCTGCACCATGAAACCTAAAACAAGCTTCTTTGACTGTTTAAAATCTGAAGCCCCCTTCAAAAGTCCTGAAAACAGCCAACTGGAGAGCCAGATGTGCATCCACGACCGCTGGTCACACGTGCTGCCACCTAATTACAGTGCAAGAGGGCCGAAACCTTTGCAATGCCCCTTCAACAGTGTAAATTATCATAATCATGTTTTTCTGAGCAGTCAGAGTTTTTCCCGAGTCTCCATTCTGCCCTGGCTTTCATCCTCTCGCTCACTCCCCTTCCCTCTCTTCTTCCGTCGGTGTTTTCACAGCGAGGTAATTACAGTCCGCGCACACACGGACGTGCACACGCTGGAGGTCTCGGTTGGAGAAATAGAGCACATTCAATATTTATGGGGGCACTCTGAGAGGTTATTCCTCCCTGAAATTTTAATGTCTCCTCCCCGGTAGAACCCTGAGAACATATATACACGTCTCCATGCGGCCTCGGGTCAGAATTGGGTGAAAGGTGCCGTTGGAATGTGGGACATGTCACCTATCCGCTGTCGAGCCCTGAAAGCTCAAGGCTCCGCGGCTCCAGAGAAAGTCATGCGAATGAAGTCAGCGAAGCACCAATTTGACAGCACAGGGGCAACATTTAGGAGCAAAAAAAACCCCTAAACACACAGTCAAATACAGGAAATAAACAACCAGAACATGCTGAGAAATGCTACAAATAGCATACGTTGCAGTGGTAATGCCTCACTGAATATCAACGCGATGGACATTGTCATGACTCACGACGTTACCGGAGGCGATTATTGGTCAACAGTGTTGGAAACGAGCTAATATGGAACATGTGCTGCACGTATTCATGTGTGAATTCATCATGTCTCGTATCTTGTCCTCATGAGAGCTTGATTAGGACTTTATTTTTAGCCTTATTGTGCTTCTTGTCCTTCACGCCTCGTTTGCATCGAGCGGCTGTAACATGTGAGGGATCAATAAAGTTCATCTTGTGTGTTTTCTGTGTGTGCGTCTCGTTTCTGTATCACTATGCAGTTTTCACAAGTTGCAGTGCATTGAGCTGACAGAGCCGTCGTTGGTAGAGATGGGTAATCTCAGTCACTTTCACCGTTTTTGCTGTTGTTTTAAACTCGTCCTTTAACTTGCTTATTGAAGACTGTCGAGGAAACAGTGAACCAGGCCTGACTGACCTCCTTTGACCTGTCTTGACTACTTCTTGCTTCTCTCCTGCTCTCTGTGCTCACATACACGGTGTTATTTTTATACTGTCTATGTTTAGCTCTTTTCCTCCATTGCACTAGTTTTATATATGCATAGATATATTCATAGATAACAGTATTTATTAACAAGTTACTGCCTCACAAGTTCCAGTTGTGTGCACTCCAGTAGCCACTGTTGTGTTTTTGTGCAATGACAATAAAGAAAGTCTAAGCCTGTACGCTGCAATTTAATACGACCGCATTCCGCTCTTATTTATGCATTTCTCTGTTTTTGCTGTCACATAACTGAAACAATATGAAATGGTGTCCGAGCTGCAGCCCTGCACTGCCAAGATGCTGATTCTATAAGAAACGTGGCTCTCTGTGCATCTGGAGCATAGACTGTATAAAAGATGGACGTAGCTGCCGTGACGTCACCCGTTGGTTTCTGCACTGAGAAAATGAAGCCAGGGTTTTGCTACTTCCTGGTTGACATCTTGGATTTTTGGAGCCAGTGACGCAAAAATCGTCGGAGAGGGGCGGAGCCATAGGAGCAGCGATTGGTCAGACGGATTGAGAGGCGGGCCCTCTCTGCCCCGCCCACATTTACCGCCTTCTGCTCGCTTCGTCTGTATGGTCGCTGCCGACTGTCAATCAAGCCAGCCACGCCCCTTGCCCCGCAAAATGTTGACGATTTTTTAAAAATTCAGTATTGATTTATTTTCAGATTGGCCACCTGATCTCTGGATTTGACCATGAAAACTAATAAGAAACAAATCCTGAGCTGTAGGAATGCAGTATTTCATGATCTGTGATCACTTCTTTTCCAGTTCCAGTCAATGGGAGCCAGGGCTTTGTGGACCCAGCAACTAGCGGATATAGTGATACTGCAGGTTTTTGACACTTCCGGGTTGGCTTCATTTTTCAGGGCCGGTTGCTACGTCCATCTTTTGTACAGTCTATGATCTGGAGGCTGGAGCACACTGCTCAATTCCTTTTTACTGTAATTTCCGGGCTATTAAGCGCACCTGAATATAAGCAGCACCCATCAACTTTAAAAAGAAAACCAGTTCTGTACATATACAGGCCGCACTTGTCTATAAGCTGCAGGTGCAGCACATGAGATATTTACACAGAAAGGTTTTTTTTTACTTTTATTAAATATGAACCGGTAACAAACACAAATACATAAATGCTTTTTTCCAAACAGTTCCTGTAACACGGCTGGTGAAGAAAATAAAAACTACAGCAGCCTACTAGGAAAAGTCATTGATCGCTATCTTCATCTTCCTCCTGCACTAAAACCACTAAAGTCTTCAATGTCTTCAGGAGTTGAACAGCCTCAGAATCACTTCCTCAGTCTCTCTGTCGTTGTCGCTCTCAGCGTCACTTTGGTCTCGAGGCAAATTTGTAAAAATCCATAAATTAGCCGCATCATTGTTTAAGCTGCAGCGTTCAAAACGTGTGAAAAAAGTAGCGGCTTATAGTCCGGAGATTACGGTACGATGCAAACACACCAACATTCTTCATCAGAGCCAAGAAATTCACCATAAACATGAGTTAAAGAATGCCATGAATTGGAATAAAATTACATTTCAGTGCAAAAGGAGAGAAAAAGAATCTCACACACTCCTTCACGTCCATGTCGGCTGCTTTGCTCGTTTTTGCTAGTTATTATCCTGAACAACTGCTTTTAAAAGCTCCAGACACTAAAACAGCAGGTTTCACGTGTTTTACATTCGTGGCAAAACTGAACCATCGTCGCAGCATCAGGAGCTAAAATGTAGACGGAGATTATTCATTTGTTTTAGAGGAGATTCAACTTTTTTCAGCTGAAGGCCATAATTTATAAATCATTACATTCGCTGTTATCAGTGTTGAGAATTTCACTGAAATATTCTGGAATGAATGTGATGTACAGGATAAACACATGAGGAAAACCTGAGTGAGTGAATTTAATGAGATCCACATGAATGCAGCTCTAGCAGTGATGTTCTGATTGAGATTTTTTTTCTTTTTTTTCATATTAAAATAATGTTTTAAGAACAAAAAGATGCAAACAACGAATTCAGTTACAAAGAGACGACCCTCAAAACTGTGTTGTTTCTGTGGTTCTGAGAGAGCACGGCAGGACAAATGCTTATCTGGTGATCACCTTCATGTCCCGCGAAGAGGACAAAAAGGTCCGCGGCCATGACAGCCTGTCAGTTGGGGTCCATGGCGTGATGAGCTCCAAGTGGAGCATGACAGGCCTGGCGGTGGGCTGATGGCGCGCCGCCTTCCGGGTAGGTCAGCTCTCCAGAGAGGGGGAGCGAGGTAAAGGTTAGCCGTGATGCAACAGGGAGCGTTAGGCTTAGAGAGGCCTCGGCTGTAGGAGGCTGAACAAACAGCAGCGTGGAAAATGTAACTCACTCAGAGCATTTGAATGAGCATTAAGTCGAAGCTAAGAGCAGCGTGACGTCATGCTCTGGTACCGTACAGCACATTGTGTTTAGACAGCTTCAGGTTGAAGACTTGTGTCCACAGATATGGAGGTGGATTTGAAAAATCTTCTAGCATTTGGAGTAAATGAGACAAAACCCTGGATGGTTACCAATAAACAAAGAACCTTTACTAGCTTTTGAACTCTTAATCATGACTTAAACGATTTTAGATTACTTCATAAAGTCATGATTAGACTCACATGTTGAGCTAAATCGTGCATTTTGCCAAAATTAAGATTATAATTTCCCATAAACGTCAGCAGCCCTTTCTCCTAAATATTACATTTCTATACAACCAAACTACAGACACAGCTATGAGGGATGAGGCTTTGAGGGAAACAGCTTCTCCTGCATTAGGTTTGTTGCGCAACACAAGACAAACATGTTTCTAATCAACATATCGTTGAAATGTTTTTATTCTGTTGGCAGGTGAGATTCAGGTTGTCTACTAATGACAGAGGAAGGATTTTTCCACGTTGAAGCACCGATGCTGGTCCAAAAACATCACGGAGCGCTCAAAAGACCATAAGTCATTCTCTTTGCTTTGTGAACACATGTATGACAAACTGTAGTGTCCAAAACATAACTATAGTGTGATGAAAACAGAAGCCAACAATCCACCAGTAATTAGTCCATTGTTTTATTTTTAATAAATATTTCCCACCATGTCATACGGTCACCAGTCAGAGAGCAAATGGTTCTTTTTAAGCTTAACTGTAAATACACTTCATTTCTAATTGTTCTAATAGAAGCCAAATCTGTCCATCCATCATCTCTACACCTTAATCCTCACTAGGGTCATGGGGGGCTGGAGTCTATCCCAGCTGACTCAGGGTGAAGGCAGGTTCACCTGGACAGGTAACCAGTCTATCACAGGGCTACACTTAGAGACAGACAACCAAGCACACTCACATTCACATCTACGGACAATTTAGAATCACCAATTAACCTCAACATGTTTCTGGACTGTGGGAGGAAGCCGGAGAACCCGGAGAGAACCCACGCTGCACGGGGAGAACATGGAGACTCCACGCAGAAAGATCCCGGGTGTCGTAACCAGGAAGTGAACTGGGGATCTTCTAGCTGACCACCGAGCCACCTGCAGCCCAGAAGCCAAATCAGGTTTTTCAATTATTTAGTGTTTTTTTTCTTTCGTGTCTCTGAACTTTCTTTAAAAATTACTACAACTTATGCACAATGGGTTGGGACAAGACTGAGGAGAGAGCGTATGAAGTGGTAATTTATTGCTCTTATATTCATCTGCATTAATGCAGACACACAGACACCACAGTGAAAGACAGTAAACTGAGTGCACAAGATAAAATTACCCAGTCATATGCACAATCCCCCCACTAGCTACAAAGACATTAAACAGTTGCACGGCTGCTGTAAAATGCAGACAAATCCTCGCTCTGTTGCATGCGTTTATATTCTCCCTGCATGTCCAGATTCAGTGTTTTTGATTAGTTTTGGTTCCCCATTTGCGAGTCCCAACTACATACAATAAACCGTGGACACGTGAAGCAATGCAATCACAGACACAGTGGACATAAGCTTTCATACAATGTGAGTACACATGCTTCACATAAGCCTCCGTATGCACACGGATCTATGAATTCAACCAGGCATCAAAATCGCACGTAGCTGGAGGAGCTTCCACAGAATACAATAACCCGAGTGGGATTAATGGTATCAGATAGACAACACTGCACCATACGAGCTGAGAAGATGTGGCAGCCGCGGTGTGTTGTGAGCGAACCGCTTCAGCGTATTGCAGATATAAAAAATGCATGACTGAAAATGATGAAATAAGTCAAAAGAAAAAAATCCAATAAAAGGCTAAATCAGAAAAGTTCAAAAGGAAAAAAAAAAAAAACTTCTGAATTATTGGGCAATGATTTGAATGCAAATTCTTATTTCAAACGTACACACAAAAACGTTGAGAGTAAATCACATTCTTCTTCTTGGTTTTTTGTTTTTGTGAGGTCCTGTTGAACACCAGTGAGTCGGTTGTAAGCCGTTAGCGTGTGCAGCCGGCATTAAATGGATGTGCCCACTCGGAGCTTCGGCGCGGCCAAAAAGAGTTGCAAAGCGGGAGATGCAATTTGGAGCTCACCGGGCTGAAAATTCAGCGACAACTGACAAACACAATCTGCAGCCTGAACGGGTTAACTCTTCAACTCGGTTCCGCTCCAGCAGCTACGGCGCCACGTTTTGTTGACAACTCGCCGGCTAACGAAGGACGCTCTCATTAATTATTTAGGTGTTTCAAAGAGACAATGACGAGACGCTTTCAGAGTTTCCCACCGCTTATGATATTTGTATATTTATGAAACCAGGCCTTATAGCTAAATAAGATGCCGATGGGTCCGGGGTACTTCTGTTGTCATTGTTTGCCGGTGAATACCTTCAGGGTTTGACTGTTTTTTTTCCAGTGAATACTTAATAATAGCAGTGTTTGGGCAAGAAACTACTGTGTAGAGAGAATAATTTCACTCACTGATGAACCCTTTGATTTCTACCACCAGCAGGGGGACACTAGTGGTAGCTAGAAAGAGCATATCAGGGCTTGTTGGTGCTTTTGCATGTGTTTTGACTCATTGGAACAAGAAAACGTAACCTGTTCTCCTGTAGTATATAAGCTGTTTGTGCCAGAGGTAAGAGCTCCTTTGGCGTTGATGCATCGATACATGACACCAACAGAGAACATTAAATGCATGTAATGTTCACATAAGCTGGACGATGGGTAACCTTTTGACCCTGTTCAGGGCTGGGAATGCTGGATGTAGTGGTAAAGGTTGGAAAAACTCAGCCTGGAGACAGTATGGAGACCTTTTACAGTGACTGGCAGTGTCTCAGGCTATTTCCTGGAACCAGCCACTTTGCCCGACTGTGCCACTGGCTGCACTAATTGTCGGATGAATGATGAGGGTCCTTGTTCTATTTTGTTGTGGAGGCCTCGGGACTTTCTGTACTGTGGCAACTAAACCGTGTTTATGGGTCACTCTGCCCCTCACAAAGACGTCGTCATTGGGGGTCAGCTTGACATGGAAAAGAGTTGGAAAGGCTTTTGTGGCAAACTTCCTTGTTTTCCACTTTCCTGCACGCTGTTGCACAATCCATCCTTCCCATTGTATGAAAAAAAAAACAGATTCAGATGTATGGAGTCTGTGAAATACCCACTACTAGTAAATAAATGTAGATGATGGATTGAAACACAGTGGAAACACAGAGGCTTGTACCACTTTCAAGGACATATGGAAGCTGTTTGGTTTTCACGAAGGCTGCTGAGGCTTCCAGCCAACAAAAACCTTGTTTTCTTGACTGTATACAACCTTTTTATTTACTTTCCCATTCCTGTTTCTTCCACTCAGCTCATTCGCTTGACGGTGTACGTGTGAGTCCGCCTGCAGACAAAGAGTTTGACGACTAGTTTTTGACTTTGTGCCACCATTTTTGCAGCCAGGTAAGTTTAGGAACCAAAGTGTCTTGGCTAAGGTTAACGAAAAAGGCCACGGTTTGGGGTTGAAACATGCTTTTAACCACATATCACAAAGGCAAACATCTTGTTACCTGAAAAAGAACAGCAGTGACGCCACCAGCAGAGAACATTTGGCTCCGGACCCACTCCGTCTATTTCTGATGTTCACATTTTTAAAGGCCTATCAGATTATGCCAGGCACTGAAAAAATTATGCTTAAGGGGACCTGCTGTGTTCCAATGCGATGCCAAGGGGTCCTGACAAAAGCAGCAGTATGTGACGAGATGGGAGGGAGGCCGGGCTCGAAAATGCCCAAAGGATCAACTGCAGAAGTGTTTCGGAGATGAACTAAAATAACACTCATCAGGGCGAGGAAGGGCTGGTTTGAACTCGGCTGTTGCTGCAGCAGCAGAGGACAGGAAAGACCAACTTGTGTGCTTTTTATTCCTACATTAAAGTTCTTTTTTACTGCATTTCTCTGTGTGTTTGGTTAAATATATGCAACACAAAAACCTCAGCAGATAAAGCGTCAAGTCACAAAGAGGCACCTTTCATTTTACGCCGAGGTTACTTTTTTCACATATCACTGCTCGCAGCTCCCTGGTGGCAAACAGACTAATGTCAAATCATTACTTCCTGCCCGTGGCTAAAATTACATTTAATGTGTATTATGGCATGACAGTTTGCCCAAAGGGTGCGACATACGAAGCGCTGGAGTGAAAAGCTGGCTGTGATGTGTGTAGCTGGGGTTTGTTTGTGCAGGAGATTGACACGCAGTGATGTGAAAGAGTAAGTACAGTCAGGAATAGAAACTGTTTGCTTTTATGGCATATTTGGACAAGCTGGCAGTGCTTTGTGATACAGCGCCTACAGACGCTGTGAAGATGATACAGCCTGTACAGTAAATAAGCACAACTGCAAGGAAAAGTAGCTTTTGGGATCATTTGTTTACCAGAAATGCAAACAGATGTGCTGCTCCATGGTGGAAAAGGTGACTACACCTCTAGGTTCGGGTGTTACTATCCCCCCCCCGTTTGCAAAAATACTCAAAATCTGGACTTTTCTTTCATGCAAAATACCTTAAGTTGCAGGATGTTTGAGGGTTTTCTTGCATGTCCTGCTAATTTCAAATCCCTCCACAACATTTGATTGACTGAGCCATTCCATTTCTTCCTGCTAAAAGCTCTCCTTCTGGTTTAACTTTTCAGGCGGATGCCATCATATTATCTTTAAACAGTCTTTGATGCAGGATTCATAGTTGAAGGCAACCCCAAACATTTCCAGCTTCTGTGCTTCTCCTGAAACCGTCCCCCCGCCGTTAGCTGTGGTCAAACAGCTCTCTTTGATTCATCTCCCCGGAGCACATTATCCCAAAAGCCCTGCTCTTTGCTGATATCTTCATTGGCAAACTGCAGTTCTGCTCTAATGTTCTTTTTGGACATCGACAGGCTTTCTCCTGGCACGCCTCCCATGAAGGTCAAATTTCTCTTTCATTGCTTGTAGATGCAGCACTTTGACACCAACAGTTGCTAAACCCTGTGGTGAAATTCTGGGGAGTTCTCGGAGGCTCTCAAACGGTCCGAGGCGCTGAACGGTTCTTCTTAAAGTCTTTCCAAACCCGTTGCCAGAGTCACAGGCACTGACAAGCTTTTCTTTTTAAAGAGTTCCTTAGATCTTGATGCTTCAAAAAGAAAATACCAGATCCTAGAATTGAGAGGTTTAAAATCAACTTGTCAGTCCCTAATGAGGTTCCAATCAATGGAAACTAATCTGGAAACCCTATTTTGCATAAATGTAGACTTTTCTTCTTTATTATTGAAATCATGGAATTATGGAGCCCCGGAAGGGACATGGAGAAAAATATAATAATAGAGGTATCTTTTGTGAGATCTTGTAAAACTATAGGTAGCTCCAGTCTGGTCAGTGGCGGTAATGCGTCTGAACCGCCAAATCAATAGAAGAATAAAAAGAAGAAAACTATAGGTACACATACTTCTGATTCTCTTTGGCAGTATGGAGAAACGACACTGGAGGACACCCACCCGCACCAGAGTTTTATTGGGGTTTTATTTTAAAATCGGCCTAAACTATAAAGACATTCAAGCAGTGCTTAGCAAGAGGCACAGTTTTCACAAAGCATCCAATAAGACCGATGTGACTTTTAAGAGATGCTGAGAAAGTTTTGCGAGACACCTAGAATTTTTTTTACCCCGTCCCTGTTTTCTTTCTTTCTCCGTGTCCCTTCCAGAGCTAAAATGACAACAACATGTCAGGTTTTATATCTCATTTGTTTTAACTTCATTACCGGCACCGTATCAGAGAAATGTTTGCTTACTCGAGCTGATAAAGTCACCATTTCCACGAATTGTGCTTTTTTTCCCACTCGCTTGTACGGCAGCAGCGCCAGTGGACACATGTTAAGCCCCAAGTATTGATCTTGTGGCTTTTCTTTGAGCGGAGAACCAGAGACGCCATTGTTTGTTAAAGGTCTCGCAGGTACGGTTATGTGCTTGCCTTGCTAATGGCCTCGGCGTGCATTGCTGTGACAAGAACAGCTGCTACTGGCTAAACATACGCAGGGATTGGAGTAAAGCTCCCGGGCGTGTGAATGCCTGTTGGTAATTACTTAGGCCCTGCTGCTCCTAAGCCCGGGCTTCTGTAGAGGCTGAGATGAGGTCTAACGCCGCCCCGCCGGAGTCCCAGATACATGCGTGTATGAGTTTTTTATCTGCTGATTTTCTTTAGCTCCAGTAAATCGACTGTGTTGGCGCTGACGGAGCGTTTGGCCTCAGGATCTGATGGATCGCTGGGAAACAATCATGTCACTGGGGGGTGAGCACGTCTTCACAAACACACACCTATCACATGCTGCATCACACCACAGCCCCCCGCTCCTCCATTCATCTCTTTTGTGATCCTCTTGCATACAGTCGTACGCTCTTATCGAACCGGGGAGGGTGTTTTTGCGATTTGGAGAAAAGCAGGAAGCCGAGGAATGCAGCAGGGGAGACGCTTTCATCCTCCTAAAATATAACTTTAATAAAAAACCGTCTTATTGTATACTTTTTTTTCTTGCCACCGGAGCCGCCTGCACAAAAATTCAAATGCACTCAGGTGTGCTGGAGCTCTCAGAAAATGATGCCTGTGCTTAGAAAAAGAACGCAGCGTGCAAGTCAAACAGGTGAAAGCCAGAGGCTCACATGGCAGCTGTGGGCTGGTTAACATTAGATCTGTTGCATTCTGGTCAAATTTGACAGAAAACAACATTTTGAAAACCGTTTTTTTTCTTTGGTTGCCTCGAACTGCCAACCTTAGAATTAGTGGAGAACTCGCTGTAGCTCCTGAGCCACAGCTGCTCTAGTGAATGAAATGAACCAGTATGGATTGTTAATAAAATGTACAGACTTCCATTCTCAGACCCCCACAAGTGAGCACATACGCACACAATTCTGCATTTCCCCGCGAAAAACATGCCCTCCAGGCAAAACATAATAGATACTTATCGTCATTTTAGCAAACACCTAATGTTTCCAGTCATTTAGAGCACCACGGTTGCAGCTCTGGCGTGAAAACCTCCCATGGGGAAGTTTCCACATTTCATTCTGCAGCACCGCGGTGACCTTCGTGGGAGGCTTTTGATCAAATCTGCGATCGTGACACCGGCGAGGAGGAGAGAGGGCAGCGAGAGGACGAAAGTGACAGATGTTAGTGGAAGACGCGCAGGATCGACACGGCTCATGAAAAACAACCAGCGACGAGGACCAGTCAAAGCCAGCGGAGAGAGAAGAGGCGGGCTGTCAGAGAGTGTCATGAGCATGACCCCGGGGTTGACGAGGTACGTCGTATCTCACAGAGATGACATTAAATTCTGCTTTCAACTGTTCCTGACAAACTGTTGTCACCACGGGCCTAAGTGTGACAAACTGGGAGGGAGGAAGATCACACGCACACATGCCGGTGTACACGGATCAAGATATGAATCAACCTCTAGTTTGTGACATGCACAGACGGGTCAGACGGTCTTTCGCGCCACCGTGTCGTTGCAGACTTTCATGTTCTACTCGTAGAGAAACCAGACATGGGCATCGTCAATGCAACTCTGATCTGAGAAGTTTGAGCCAACTTCGTGACACTCACAGATGTGTTTGTGCACGCTGAGGGATGGTACTGAATTAAGAACAGTGTAGAGTGCAAGTTATCGATTGCTTAATGTCGGTGCATTGATTTAATACCGCGAGATGGCATTAAGTGTTGGTCTGACATGAGTCTGAATGAAAGGTTTAACTTTAAGTGAGGGGTTCAGTGCCAAAGCGGGTCAAACCACAACAAATCCAAAGTTAAGTTTTATGGTCGACTAGTTGGTGGCAAAGTGGTCCAACCAGCAGCCCACTAGTAACGTCACAATGCCACTTTGAAGTTTGGCCGATGACGGTTCTGGCATCAACATTTAATCTCAAGCTGGACCAAGACACAGGAACCACTGATTGTTATATCGCAGGTAGCTGCAACGTGTTTGCGATTCAAGATGGTGGACAGCGCGACCTCAAGCCCCGTGAAAACTCAACTCGTAGGTACGGTAAGATAAAATAAAAACTAACCACCACCAAGCATCTGTTTCTACCCCATGGTCCTCAGAGGTATCTCCAGTTCCATATGATGTAAACTCTTCAATGTCGTTTAGCAAGACAAACCTGGAATCAGTAGAAAATGTGGTACGGCCCGCTCTGGCAAGTCATCACAAAGCTTCTATATCTGGATGGTGCTGAAACACCTTTGGATGCATATAATGACTCCTCCAACAACCAGGATGCTTCTTTAACAACACAAACCCCATTTTTCTCTAAAACTAGTAAATGTGGTTTGGCCCACTTTGGCACCAACCCCATCATGTGGTTATTATGTTAGACTATAAACACTCATATTGGATGAATTTTGACCAAAAGTTACAAACACAACCGTAGTAAGGGTTGTAGTCACGGCAAAATAAATCTACGGTGAGTCCGACTGCACTCAGTTAAGGTTAGAAAAACATCATGGTTACTGTTAAAATGTGAAACTGATCTTTTATGAATCTCTTTGAACAGGGAGCTTTTCCTGCAGTGGCCCTGAACACTGCTAATTTGTGTGGTGTGTCCAATATGGATATAATTAGCAGGATCCTGCTCTGGGTGCAGCCACAGCTGGTCCTTAGTTGATTTGCCCAGCTGGAGAATTCATCTCCTGTGGATGGTCAGTCAGTCTGACTCCCAGAGTTTAGCTAGAAAAAACACATTTAGCAGACTTGTTGTGTTTACCGAACTGACGGCTGAAAGAGAAGCTTTGGGGGTAAAGAAGTTCTACACAATGACGAGCAGCGCCGCTACAGACCAGCGCAAGAGTTCACAATCTGAAAAGTGGCCAACTGTAGAGGAAATCTGACACAGAAACACTTGACAGCACACGCATGCACAGTACATTAGCTTCCCCATGCTGCTGGAGCATCTCATCTCCGCTGCACACACACACACACACACACACACACACACACTTGCATAATCAATGCGAGCGTGAACAAATATGTCTGAAAACACATTCAACATTCAGCACATGCCATTTATATTTAAGCGAAATGAATAAAACATCTGACAGAATCCTGAATGCTCACTCCACATTAAAGATGCAGAGGATCCTTCCAACAGGTTTTTAATGAGCCTGATTGGTTGGAGGAGCCGCGCGAGCGAGCGTTCGTCGTTTGTGTCGCGTTGTGAGGACGCGTCGGCTCCATTTCGTATTCGCATTCAGCCTCCGTGGCACCGTTAATATCCTTGATGCGCTATTGTCAGCAGCTGCAGGGACCCCGCTGTGATCATCACAGGTTATTAGAATTAAAATACACAATTAGAATCCAGACACTGCACAGCTGTTTGTGACATTTCTTTTTTTTTGTTATTGCTTGACAAAAGACAAAAGATAAGAAAAAAAAAACAAGGCGATAAAAATGAAACATAAATAAATTGTAGTGCTAATATTATGATCCAGAGCCAGATTGGGGCAGCATCAGTTGTTAATTGTAGGAAATTCACTCCAACCTGATTATCCTCGTGGCCCAACGAGCTACTTATCATTATCAATCAATTAATCAGATTTTATGCAAATGAAAGTAACCCAAGGTGCTTCACTGATAAAAGAAATAATAGAATGTAATGATAGAATACAGAGATCCTGCCTCATCCACAACATCATGCCATGAATGAAGGACTTAAAGACACAGTAACTGTCATAAAAATAAATAAATAAATAAAAATAAAAAACATGCAATGAGGATACACCACAGGAGATTAAAAAAAAAAAAAAATACACCACAGGAGATTAAAAAAAAAAAAAAAATAAATTAATTAAATTGTGATAAAATGTATTTTAATAAATAAAAATGATTAAAAATATCCATTAATAAAATATAAATAAGTGAAGGGCAAAATAAAACTAAAAATGTATTAAAGCAGAAGAAAATAATCAGAAATGGAATAACAAATATATTTCACGCTAAGAACTGTTATATCAAACCTGTACGACCACCTTGGTCACACACAGGTCTCAAAGTTTGTTATGTGAGAGAAGACAGATGTGGTTCCAATCAGAATAAATCTCTAGTAGCCTAAAAAAAAACCTGCAAAGAATAAATATAATCTAATAAAATGCACACTAGAGCGCCTAAACGCCACCACCAGCCGCCGACCAGCACCAACTAGAGGACGATAACTAGATCTGCTCCGACACCAATGTACAAATAATTGTCATAAAACCATTTGGCTCAATATAAATACAGAACAGATGCTAACACAGCAAAGCTGAGGCAAAGCGAGGACAAACTGGTTTATAATATGCAATAACAGGTTAGCTTCGGCTGTCACACTCATCCTCACTGCTTACGTCAACATCACACAAAACTTCACAAACCTCAGCCAAACAATAAATAACTCGTCTTTAACAGGTCAAACAACCTGAATCATCACATGCGCTGGAAAGAATGAACTCTTGAAAACAGCCAACAAACCTTTAAACAGTCCTGACTGCATCACCTCCCTCAGAGTCCCACGGAGCCCACGTGGCAACTAGGAAGCAGAGTAAAAAGGCGGCCATGATGCCACAGGTGTTTTAAATACCCTCATTTACAGGAGGGAGGAGTCCACCTCGTTCCCTGGTGGTGCGTTCAACAGCTGTCGGGAAATTTGTCTCATCGTGAATGCTCCTACCACTCACTGATTGGAGTAAAACATGTAACTAAGTGAATAAATAATGCATTAAATTAGTTCTAGGAGGAGTAATAAATAAATACAATCCATCAAATCAATCAAAAGCTTGACGACACGCACAGTTCCACCCATTTGTTTGACTGAGAGGTCGATCAGAGGGCCGGATCACGAAGCAAGTTCAACATATCCAGGCTTTCTTTGTGACAAAACCTAAAGGCCCAGTCAGAGGTAACAGGTGTCATAAAGGATGATGTGAACTTTCTTTGATAACTCAGGCTTTCTGCTTCAGGAGGAGTTTATCTTCTGACTCTGATTCTGAACAAAATGAAGCGATCGGTGCAGCAGCTTCAGTCAACGTGTTGTTTTAATGGAGAGCAATGAGGAACATTTATGACGGCATAAAGTTCTGCTGCTGTAAACGATGCAGGACGGGAATGCTGCTAGAAAACTGTGTGTTCTATATTTATTTTACTGATCGATGCAGTTGATTATTTCTATCTGACAGCTGCACATTGAAGCTGTTGAACTTTAAACTTCTTATTGCGTTGGAGTGCATTTAGGTCTGACACTGTCCCATAATGCAGGAAATCACTTCAATTTTTGGCCAAATCAGAGCGAAACTAATGTTATTGATTGAGTATTCTCTGTAATAAATACCAGCAGAATAATCAGTTTTATAATCTGTGTTCTAATCGGACTTGACAGCAAATTAGGACCAGACCTAAAAAACATACTGATGCGATTTCACCAACTGAATATATGTAGGTTCCCATGGCAACGCAATGCATACCGTGTGAGACTGTAACTTAGAGATCGAATGGTTTACAGATAAAACTTATTCCCTCAGCTGAGAATCTGCATCGCTTAAAAAAAAAGAATCATCTGTTTTGATTAAAGGGAGATGCTTTTTACAATTTAACTCCGAAACTCGGCTAGCTGCACAGCATCCGTTACCATGGAGATCCAATTCTGCAGCATCTGTTACCATAGAGATCTAGCTCCACAGCATCTGTTACCATGGAGATCTAGCTGCGTAGCATCTATTACCACGGAGATATAGCTCTGCAGCATCCATTACCATGGAGATCTGGCTGCGTAGCATCTGTTACCATAGAGATCTAGCTCCACAGCATATGTTACCATAGAGATCTAGCTCCACAGCGTCTGTTACTGTGGAGATCTAGCGCCGCAGCATCCGTTACCATGGAGATCTAGCTGGGTTACTGAAATCTCTGACTTTAGGCTCAACATACCCGGCTAACCTACTAATCTGGCTTCGTAGTGCAGCTCTTAGCTCGCTCAATTCTTTCTAAACCTCTTTCTGTGTCAACATTTGTGCACTAAGCTTTAAATGTTTTTCTTTTTCTTTTTTTTCTTTTTTTTCTAAGAACAAAATTAAAAGCAAATGCTTCAGGGATGAGGGTTTTAGTTCATTTTCTACTTTCTGACAAGCTGATATCAGGTAAAGAACACTTTGATCAGAGGTGGTCTGGCTATCGAGCCTCCCAGCAGGCTGCAGCGTCGGTGGAGCGTCTAAAAATCCATAAAGTTTTAATCAGGCCTGCCTGTGTCTTTACCGGACCTCTTCCCCGTCAGTTCAGCGTGAGGCTCTGCTGCACGTGTTAATACGTAATCAATCCTCGCTGATAAACCGACTGATGGCATGGATTCCACATTAGCCCAACGGTCGAACGTGTGAGAAGGAGAGGACGTGCAAGGAGCGATGAGCTACAGCGAGATAAGGAAGGATTAAGGGATGGGAAGGTTTTAAAAAAAAAAGGAGTGAAACAGGGTGGAAAAGAGGGATGAAGAGACATTCAAATGAGCGTTAATAGTTTTATAATCGCACGGGGTGATTCCTGACATGCTTTTAATGTGGGAGCTCGGATGACGCATAATATTCAGAGTAATTACATGGTGAAATGGAAGGCTTTTAAGTCCTTACCAGCATTAGCTGACGCTGCTGCTGTTGCGCTTGTTTTTTTAGACAGAACGAACGTCGCCGCCAGATGCTGTTCATCACCTCAGTGGAGCAGCAGCAGTAGTAAGAGACTGCTCCTGTGTAGGTGTGTTTTATTCCCAAAACAGGATTTTTAATCATTAATGAAGATATCATAATAACTCCACCTGGAATCTCATTGGCCAGCCATGTGGCCACCTGAGATCTGATAGGTCATTCAGTCTCTGAAATCTCCAAAGTTCAGTGAACATTTTATTTATTTGGGAGACTACTGTGCAAATGGAACGATGCAAACACATTTTATTATTACTTCGGTGTGTTGAATTAACATCACATTGTTCAATTTCATGATTAAAATCACACATTGACTAAATGTTTTGAGTCTACGAGTGAACTTTTTCTACTTTTTGCATCTTCTTCTGTGTCATGTTGAACACCCATAATGATAGTTCACCAGTGTTAGTCTGTGCACAGCAGATTTTAAACAACAGAAACTGTAAAATAGGAAACAAAGACGTATCTGTGTGTGATTTATTAACTCTCATGTTGACTTAAAAAGCAAAATAGATTCCCTAGAATTCAGACATGTCTTATGGTTTTTGTGTGCAACCCCAAAATTTTCACTGGAACCATCTTGTAACCCTTTACTGGAGGTGCTTCTGTCTGTTACATAGAAAACTACGGTGGCTGATGACCTGCATCTACACAGACGAGCTGCATGTACATGAATGTGCTGCACATCCAGTCACACAACGGAACTGCCCCAGGCCTCTAGGGGCAGTAGAGAGCTGTTCACCTGAGAGGCAGACA
>NW_007578780.1:56698-77040 GCF_000690725.1 Stegastes partitus
CCGTAGAAAACACAAAACACAACAAACATAAGCTCAACTGTAGTTTTTAACAAATGCATTCATGAAAGTCTGACAGATTCAAAATCTAAAATGATTTTATTCATTTTATTAACAAGCACATGATATGCTGGTGCTAGGTGCCCTGCATGTACAGTGCTATACAGCTCATATACAGTTTATATGTAATGCTGTGGAGATAAAAGATGTTTAACTTCAAAAAATGGATTATTACCATGAGTGTGTTCAGCAGAATCTGTAATTTATTTTTTTTGCTCATTTCCTTTTGGTTCCAATAATTGTTTGCAAGATCCGTTTCACTCAGCACACACTGCATTTATGTCGACACAGAAATAAAAACGTAAGCAGAAGAAATATTTATAACATTTATATCAGAAATACTGACTAAATCCTGTCTAGAACATTCACCTGTGCTCAGACTACACTCCCTTCTCCAGTTCTGAGATTTCCGAACCTGAGGAAAGCCAGATTTCACAGTTTGAGTCCAGAGCAGAGCCACCTGAGTGGTTATTTGGGTCGGATTTAGGAATCCTAGTGAGAGTCAGGCAAGGTTTTTTTTTTACAGCGAGGCAGAGGCAGCTCAAACTTTGGCCACGCTAAGAGCCAAAACCTGCTTTTCCAGCTCTAAAGCCTCCACTAAAACCATCCAGCTAGCTTTTAAACTTTTATACGCTGCACATGTAAACAAGACGTGAGGTGTGTGCCGAGAAAATACGCAAAAAAAGCCAGAAGGAGTAAAAAAAACATCTTGCAAAAAAAAAAAAAAGAAAAGAAGGGCCATTAATAATTCATTGCCTTCATTTTCCCTGGGAACCTTTCTGTATTTTGAGTCTTAAATGGTTTCTTCCTTCCCAGGGAGGATGGAAGTGAGATGAGACCCATCAGACGTGGAGGAGAAGCAGCTATTTCCTCTCGCTCCGAAAGCCAAAGTTAGATCTGACGTGTAATTTGCGACATCGACTTCCTTGGACGGATAAAAAAGCACATTGCGAAGCTTTTCCTGGCGATGTTATTTTTTGCAAACTGCTGACGTTTTAAGTGCTTCCAGTTTGATCGCAGAATTGTTTGTGTGAGGAAAATACATTTTGAGTGCAATTAAAATGATGCAACAAACCAGAAGATGCACTCAGCATGTAAAGTCGTCTGGTGGGGCAGCAGGTAGCACGTCTGCCTCACGGAAACAAAGATTCTGGGGTTGAACCTGCTGGTCGGCTGTCTGAGGGAAGTCTGGATGAAGTGGTGATTCTGAACAGGTTGTCGATGTCGGTCTGTTTGTGTTAACCCTGTGGTGGACTCCACACTGGAAAGGAATGTCTTAGAAAAACTGAAACTCTGGGAGAAAAAATATGTAACAAAAACAAAAATAAAATAAAATAAAAAAAAAAAGAACAATACTGTATTGTTGAAAATCTGTAAAAAATCAAATATCTGTAAAATAAAAATGATAGAACTGTAATTTTATGGTCACACATTGTAAAAGAACAAATTACTGTTTGTAAAACTACAGATATTCTGTGTGGATATCATAAACACTTTAAGTGTGGTCATTTTTTATTTACTTATTTATTTTTTGCTGAATTTTATCTTCAGTTAAAGTAAAAAAAAAAAAGTTTAAAAAAAAAAACTTAATATAAATAATGTTTTTGTTGTTGTTGTTTTATTTCCTTGATTTAAATACAGCAAAACTGTCATTATATCATCAAGTAATAAAACATCTACAGTTATTTACGTAAAGTCAACACATCATCTGTAATTTAACAAAAACTGTGAACATTTATAAAAATGACAGTTTAAATTTCTTATTTTCTGGTTTTTCTTTTTTTATTTTCTTCTTCTTCTTGCTATTATTATTATTTTTTTTTTTTTACAATTTTGTAAACCGTAACACACACACACACACACACACACATATATATACATATTTGAAAAAGTTACAGGTATCTGTGAAATATTATTTTTTTGCTGAACTAAAGACAGTTTTTTGAATATTAATTTTTTAAATGTAATTTTATCGTCGAATGTTTTAAAGGAACAAATTACAATTTATAAAAATACTGATTTTTAAAGTGGACCTTATTTACAGTTTGGCCTGGCAACTTTAAACTAATACTTTCCCCGATTTTTTTTTTTTTTTCATTTATTTTATTTTTTACAAGTTACTGTCTGTAATTTAGCAAAAGGGGTAAAAATTGGTCACAAAATAAGTAAAAAAAAAAAAAAAAGAAGAAAAAAGAAAGTCAATTAAATTTTTCTAACTTGAATATACATTTTTTTAAAAAAAATAATTACAAGAATCTGTAAAGTTCTTTTTGTTTTGTTTTTTTCTGACTTACAGACAATTAAAATAATAAATGATGGTCAAATGCTGTAAAAGAACAAATTACACTTAATTTTTATTGACATTATTTACAGTTTTATCCTGTTTGTTTTACATGTATTTTTTAATACATATATTATCGCCCACTTATGTATTAAAATAATAATAAAATAGTTTACTAATTATTATCTGTAATTTAACAAAACAGGGAAACATTCAAGTTGAAATAATGACAGTTCTGACTCTGCAGGGCGTCTTTACTCCAAGTCAGGACGGGTTCTGGTCCTCGCCGTCTTTACAGGATAAAACTGGTTCAGCTGATGCTTGTATGAGTGTAAATACTTCACATTAGATATCTGATCATTGCATGTTTGTCGTTGTGTTTCAGAAGAGCTCTGAGAAGTCTTCCAGCCGGAGAGGAACCTGATCAGGGTTCAAGATTACTGCTTATGTCAGCAGCCTTGGACTGAAAAATAGCTGCTCTCGCACAGCTACCTGAACTCTCAGCCGAGACACAAAGTCGTATCACCTTTTTTTATGTGTCTTTCTCATCTCTCAAGTGTCAGAGGGGAAAATTCCATCAAACCGACTTCAGAAGCGTCTGAGTTCAGGCCTTCAGGCGCTAACCCGGCTGAGGTTTGAAACTTCTGCACATCTTAAAACTCGACTATAAAACAGTCACATCTCCGCCTGGTTTCTCCTCTCTCCGTCTTCAATTAGTCCTGAAGACGTGCTGTCTGATCGAACCAGAAATCAAACGAGTTTATAGTCATTGTGAGCCAGATGCCAGAACACAGCGATAGCGTTTAAGAACAGGATGACTGGAGCACATCTTCAGACGTCCTGGAACTGAGCTGAGCACCAAGATGAATGAGAGATGAAAAGAAAAGTGCTGGTCCATCACAAAAGTGCTGAGACCCTGGACAGAACATAGATCCAGTCTAAGCTGCAAGTCCTGCTTTTTCTCATATACAATATGTTGATGTATTTTTATGTGAAGCTACATCAAAAAATCCAACAATAGCGACACTTTTCTGCAGAATTCAGTCATTTATTTTTTATAATATTAACATGATTTCACTGTTTTTATGAAGAGTTCTTTTGTTATTTTCACATATTTACATTTCAGTAATTAAACATTAAAAAATCCAGACAATTCACATGATTTCATTAAATATTCAGGCCACAAAATGACTGTATTTATTCATTACTTCTTTTAAAAATCTATTTTGCTGCAGCAACAGATGACACATGCACACACTAACACACACACACACTAACACACACACACACACACACACACACACAGCGGTTGATGGTTTTTTCTAAATTTTTACGACTTGATTCTCGACATCCTGAGCTCCTGATGCTCGGACTTTTTTCTGCAGACTGCAGTAAGTCTCAGTAACAACCGTGGAGCTCCCACAGAAACACCAGAGGTGACCTCTGTTCTCTGCACGCTTTGATCATGTGCTGCCTGCTTCCATTGTGCCCTTTGTGTCCGTCTCTTTTGTGCGCGCACAATGTACGTACAACAAACACACAATGAGGGCGTGAAAGGGCGCACGCAGATAGCAGGCGGGATTAAACGCTCGCAAAAATGCAGAATGGATAGTCAAGGGTTAATCCGCCCCCTTAATCCTGAGGCGATAAAGAGCTTAACATGGATGGGTCGGAGAGTTATGGATATTTAGAAATATGGGATGTTTCTATAGCTGCCAAGTTTGGCTCTCAGCAGGGAGGTGGAGGCGACAATGACGAGGGGATGAAGCGGCGGAAGGACGTGGAGAAGGAGGGAAGAGATGGTGTGAAGGAGAGACGATGGCACATGGAAATAGTTTTGATGCAGGATGAAGAGAAACGATGTCACGCAGTCAAAAGAGACCGACTGGCAGACCGGCCTTCAGCTGCACGATTCCAGGATGGCTGGAGACAGTTTAGCACTTTGAGAGATTTATTTTATTGGGCTAATCACATCGAATGAGTCCAAACATGACGACCAGCGCCGCCGGTCCTCCGCCTGCTGCACAAACCGCTCTGACCTGCCAAGACATCGACTCTGAGATGTTCGCTCGCTGATGTTTGGCACGTCCTCGTGATGATGTGATGCCATCAGGCCTCCGGTTCGCTGCAAAATGAACCAGCGGTGATCTGGGTTTAGAAGGTTTTTTATAAATGTTTGGCCTTTATCTGACAGGACAGTAGAGAGAGGGAGGTGGGGAGGAGAATGGAGGAAGGATCTGCAGTATGGGGGGCCATGAGCTGGATTCAAACCCACAACCGCTGTAGCCCCAGTACAGGGGTCGCCAGCTCAACCAGCTGAGCGTTAGCGGCGGCCTGGTTTTAGAAGGTTTAAAGAAAGAAAAGCAGCAGGAAGAGACGTTTCACAGGTGAGACGTTATCTTACGGTACTTTACTTCAGAATGTGCTGCCGTGGAGAGGACAATACCTGACTCTGGAGAAGTTATCTGACTTTGTTTCCTGGTGATTTGACTAAAGTCTGAGAACACAGAATAAAGCAGCAGGCAAAGGTCAGAGGGCTTAGCTCATTGGTCCACATCCGCAGAGTGGCCCGTTTAATGCCTCTCTCATTAACAGTGGATGAAGTGTGATTGCCTCTAATCACAGTCACATCAGACAAACAGAAAAACCTGTTTGCTCACATTATGTCTCCGTTAACTTCTGGTGAATATCGGTTGATTCACTCTCAATTTGAACTTCGCTCCTCTCGTCCAATCGTCTATCAGCCACCGTTCTCTGAGCCAATCAGCCCTCCGGACCCTGTTCTTTGAATTCTGATGTGGATCCATCCTCCTCCTCCTCCTCCTCCCATCTCCACCTCATCCAGCCTCCATCAACCTTCCTTCAACCTGGTTCCATCCCCACCGTCCTCATGTCGCTTCAGCAACAATCCCTCATAGACGTGACGTCTCCTTCTTCAGCAGGACCTTCGGCTTCTCTCTGAAGACTCCAGCTGTGACCACGCTGTTGGTCACCAGAAACAATCGTCTTCTCTGTCTCGCTAAATAAGAGAAATTTCAGTGAACCGACGGAGAAATTTGAGACTTTGCAGGATCAAACAAAACACTCCCTAAATGAGTGCAGCGGTCGAGCCTTCCTGTGTGGAGTTGACATGAATGCATGAGTCTGCAGACAGAGGAGATGTCTGGAAGGAGAAAGGCTTCAGGAGGTTTTCTTTGTTTTGTCAGAGCTTGGAGATGTCTCTGACTGTAATCCATTAGAAATACATTTACATAATACAGTTTTGGATGTTAGTTTTTGAAGGATTGAAGGTTTTTGCCATCGTTCCTTCAGTAGTTTGTCCTTCTATGTTAAATATGTTTGTCGGTTCAACAGTGACTCAGCACTTTCCGCCCTAACAGAGCAGAGCTGTTCATAAAGTGTGAGACAGAAGTTCACTTGTTCAAGATTAGCGATGATGATTTATCTTCTAGAGGGTTGAGGGAGCTCCTGCTGAGGGTGTTAGCAGCTGGAATCATTTAATAATGTCGATGGAGCTGAACAGGGTCACTTTTTATCTTTATTCTAATTTTATTCTCATCCTGATTTGGCTGAATGTTAAGCCAGTGACTGTTACTATCACTGTGTGATCACTCAGCTAAACTGTATTTACAATCCTGTCTTTTCCACTTAGCATAACCATTGTATACTTTAATTTTCTGCCTGGTTGAAAACATCTTTTTTTCTTCTCCAGCCAGCGCTTTGAGTGCGACCGGCGAAGCCCCCAGATCCCCGACGCCGACCCGCCTTCAGGTGCAGAGAGCTCTGCTTGTTCTTCTCATTAAACTTGTATGTTCACCAAAGCGTTGGCTCACATCAGAATTAAACATCGGACTCTCGGAGGAACTGAGGTGGATGTTCCTGTTGTTTTCATGAGTCATCAAGCTTCGATTTTTCCACTCTGAGAGCCCATCTGTGCCGCTGGGTCCTCAAATCACCGCGAGCTTCTAATGGGGAGGACGAGCGGCCGGCGGCGATGTGCTGGGAGGAGAAATCTCACAACGTCTTGTCTTGCATGAACAACTTATGACCTGCTCAGCGGACACGGCACACCTGGTTTAACACATGCAGTCGTCCTCGAATGTACTCGGACTCTTCCATTAAAGAAAAGGCAGAATTCACAACAGTCACTCAGATAACTAGAAAGTGGAAAAAGTAAGAATAAATAAAAATTTGCTAAATTGTTATTTAGTGAAATAAGATGTTGTTTTTGAATTGTGGTTGAAAAGGATAGTTTAAAAAAACAAACAAAACGGTCCAGGACTAATCAGAGCCCTTTGCTGATGAGCAGTGGTCCAGAACACCTGTCAGCAGGTGCACAAGTCTGACTGAGAGTTACAGGAAACACCTGATGATGGCAGTGATTGGCTCAGAGGGTTGTTCAACTACATATTAGTTTACGGGTCCAATCATGCTTCTTTTGGTTTTTTTTGTTTTTAAAATTATTATTTAGATATATTTCTGTTGAACCACAGTTCAAAAGCAATGTCATGATGTTCATTCCTTTGTCAGTTTCAACTTATTTCAGCTGTTTTGTTTTTTCCTTCTTCAATGGGAGGCCATGAATACGTCTGAGGACGACTGTGTACGTCACACACTAGCCGATAAAAACCGTCCGAGTGGTTTAACACGTCGTCTGTTCTGCTGGTTTTTGATTTTTTGGTGCATTTATGAGCAGTGTTTGGTGTTTTTTGTGCATAAATAGCAAAGGTATTGTTATCCCAACAAACTGTGTGTTTTTGTAGTTATTACTGATTTACATGTGCACTGTTTCTGGTACATTTTAATATATTTATATATATATGTATGTATGTATACAGTCATCCGCAGATGTATTCATAGCCTCCCATTAAAGAAGGAAAAAAAAACTGAAATAAGTTGAAATTGACAAAAGTAATAATAAATAAAAATTCAATGAAAATCGTGACACTGCATTTGAATTGTGGTTAAAAACAAACAAACAAACAAAACAAGCATGATGGGACCCGTGAACTAACATGTAGTTGAACAACCCTCTGAGCCAATCACTGCCATCATCAGGTGTTTCCTGTAACTCTCAGTCAGACTTGTGCACCTGTTGACAGGTGTTCTGGACCACTGCTCATCAGCAAAGGCCTCTCATTAGTCCAGGACAGTTTTGTTTTTTTAATTATTCTTTTCAACCACAATTCAAAAGCAACTTCTTATTTCACTCAATTATAATTTAGCAAATTTTTATTTATTATTACTTTTTCCAGTTTCTAGTTATTTGAGTGACTGTTGTGAGTTTTGCCTTTTCTTTAATGGAAGAGGATGAATACATTCGAGGACGACTGTATGTATAACAGACAGTTTAACACTCTGAGGCCACAAACTGTAAAAGAAACAGATATTCAACTTTTCTACAGTCCTTGAACTAATCATCTGCAGTTCAAGGACTGTAGAAAACAGTCCTGTTCTGTCAGAACACTCAAAATGTCGTCAAAATCACTTTATTCTATGTGTGTTTTAAAAAACGTGACTAAAAAAATCAAATTAAAAAATCTGTGGTTCTTTGGACAGTTCACCAGTGACCCAGGACATGTGATGAAACAGAGACCCTGCACGCGCTTTTCATTTTTAATTACAAATTTATTGCAAATATATAAATAGATCTTTTGTACAGAAATTGCAAAGGGAAAAATGTCATTATCAGCAACAGAGAATTAAAGAAAGCAGAAAGCCAAGATTTGTTCCCGTTAATCCAAACCTTTGTGTTGTCTTTCCCTTTTGGTCTCTAAACGAGCGTAGAGATGAAACCAGAGGGGAGAGTCGCAGCAGATTTGAATAGAATACAACTACAGGAGTTTGAGTTTAACACGACGATGGAACTTTCCGCCTCTTGCCTTTTAAAAAAACCAAAAGAAGACCTCCTGATGCCGTCGAACCGGGCAAGAGCCACGTTTTTTAACACAAACGCGTGTTCGAATGGGAACGAAAACGACGTGATGACGACGATGGTGATGTGAGAAACTGCTTTTGGAATCACACGGATGGTGCCGCAGCGCTGCAGTAATTATATTACATGGTTGTGATCACAGATATTTTTAAGGGGGCTAGTCATGCTATTTATATTCAGCTGGTACAACATGTAAAACAGCCTTTACTCTCCGTTTCCTGCACGTCTTGGTAAACTTAATATTAAAAAAAATGCTTTTACAAGGGGAAACAAAATATGTTGAACAGCAGTGTGTGCATTGGTCTGTGGAAAGTCTGTCAGAGTGCCAGCAGGAGCCAAATCACTGATTGATGTTTGTGATATTCCTTCATTCAATAACGGATAAACATCAGCGCTCTGCATCACGTCTGTTTAACAGCACATGCTTCTGCACCGTGTGGCTTTTGTTTCTGCGAGACGCTATTAGCTTCTGAGCAGATCAGTCCACAGACATTTAATTTCCTCGAGCAGCCGAGGACGGCCCTCCTCCTCTGCCATCTTTCTCCGCTCTGACAGCCATTTTTGGAAAGCCGCTAAGTTTTCAATCTCTGGCGCTGACAAGGCCAATCATTCTGCTGCCGGAGTCGCGCGGCGCCGGCCCCGTGTGTCCGGAATAGCAATGCGCTTTCCCAGCCTCTGCTATCTGTGAGCGCGGAAAAACATTAACATTGATCAGAATTACGGGCTCCTGACACTGAACGGCGTCTGGTCTCATCGCGGCGAGACCTTTCAGAGCTCCGGACCTGGAGGTTGGACAAATGAGAGCTCGGAGTTATAGATTAGCCTCCAGAACCAATAAATAACAACGGCCGCATCTGATTGCAGCGCAGTTTTTTACCCAATTAAAACATAACTCTGCAAATGTGCAGCCTGATACAGCATGGCGGCGTTGGCAGGCCGAGGAGCAGGCTGAGCCCGGAGGTTAATGCATTTCATTTTCTCTTTGTAATTGACAAGGGATGCCTCTTAGGGTTTCTGGCAGAGGCTGGGCCACGAAATAGGCAATAAATATCTCAGCTGGAGAGTCTCGGTATTATCACTGCAGAAAGTAAACATGCTTATGACTTATGGCCTGCTGTCACTGCATGAATCCTAATGCAGTAACGAATGCATCAGCAGGGCTGCGGTAGGTGTAACTAACAGGTTACGGGACGGCCGCCAAGTGACGCAGCGCTTTACCCCCAGCATCGAATTTATTATCTTCATTTTCTTACTTCTAGCTTCTGCAGCGGTTCAGTTATTCTCTGTCTCTTCTCTGCCCACACTAAAAGTTATCGATAAACTAGTGTGCAATAAAAAGGCCGAAGATAAAAGACTGATTTGCAACCGGCTCGTCAGAAGGTAAATTCAATTAACTAGCTGGACGGAAAGCCGGCAGGATCTGAGAGCGAAGGAGGAGGAATGAAAATCGTTCATTTAGCTAACGGCGAGTGGGCCGAGGCTCCGGGAGAAGCTGCTGACGCTGCATTAATTCCACTCGTAAGCGATGGGCCGGGATTAGGAGCGTTAAATGTCCGCCGCGTGTGGGCCCGCATCGCTTCGGCATTGTTTGGAAATGATGCTTTAGTTTGAATTTATTTCAATAATTGTAACTGGGAGGGGAAAAAGGAGGAAACAGAAGCCCAGAGGAGGTGCAATGGAGAATAAAGTTGTTGGATGTAAACAATCGCCAGCTTGGAATAGCTTCACGCCCTCTTTACAACTCCGGATATAATACAATCACCCAAATGACAACCAGTAGGCAAGAATGTAAGTATTAAACATCACCGAGAATTTAAAACAAAACGAAACAAACAAAAAAAAAAATGGCTATAAACCTAGATGTTCAAATCAAAAGGTACTAGACGATACTGTATTTCAGCCCCTACAGTTTTTGTTTTTCAATGTACGTCCACTCATTGTACACAACAATATATTTTTGTCTCTCAAAAAATACAGGGAATCATGCAAATATAACAACTTCTCTTTTTATGTAGTACACTATGTTAAGCTTTCTCTGTTCTTAAACCTTTATAACATATATCGTTGCAAGTACTAAAAGTCAGATTCCCGGTCGCCTCCCCTCCAAAAGAACCCCGAACGAAAGGAACAAAGACAAACAACCAACTGAAAATAGAGAAAACACACAGACATATCAAGAGATCAGGCTGAGTATAAAACATCCATAGAAGCGTTTTTTTTTTGTTTTTTTTTTTTACCTTAGTATTTTTTTTTTCATTTATCTAGTATACAAAATTCACAGATATTTCACAGATTCTTTAAGTCCTTTGTCCGTCTTTGGAAACTGGGTCCAATCAGGTGGCAAACCTTAGCCCAATTTGGCTTACTTGCAGGATTTTCAAACGCTCTTCTGCTCACGGATCCTATCATTTAGGTGGTACGAGTGCTCTTTTAGAGGACTTTTAGAAGCTCTGGCAGCGACCAAGAAACGAGTCGCTATCGCCACCGACTTCCTGTTTTGTTATTATTCAGATAAAGACGCGTTCACATTAGAGCGACACCAAAAAAAATGGCATGCGTTTAATTTTTATCACGTAAGCCCTTGTGCGGTTATCACACAGGATAGTTTATTTAATTGATCAAATTTGGCACGTTATCCACACGGGGCTAATCTCCCACACAGTCAGCTAATGGACTTAATAGACTATTAGACAAAAGGTCCAAAGATACCAAATGAAAGGATTTGCAACCCACCGTCTGTCAGCGCTAAAACCTGCCCGTCACCTGCCTCCGAATTAAGCGGAAACGAAGCCGCCTGCCTTTAAAACGAGAGCCGAGAAATTAGCGGTAAGTTTAGCAATAAGGGGCTTTTGTTATGAGCGTGTGTTGTGGCTCATTGGAAGCAACGTGCTGCTGATTCATGCACAAGCAGAGCCGGGCTGCCTGCATTCAGCCCAAATCCTCCTCCTCTGAAGACCTTGCCCATTACCTGCCTTTCAGGAAAAAGAGTCATTTTGGTTTCGTCAGCCCGTGACTCATCCTGACTCACATTTTCCATTTTCGCCATCTACTCTTGTTGTGTGTGTTTAGTTGGAGGAGGGGAGGGAGTGTGGAAGGGACTGGAAGAAAAATAAATAAATCAGGAGAAATATGCCACATGATAAACAAGCTCAAAACATGTGTTGGGTTTATTAATCATGCCTGTGTTTTAGGTCATTTTTTTAATTAGTAAATGATGCTTAAATGACAAATAAAGCTCATTTTATGAAAACAGAAGTAATTAGTAGTCATTTAGACACTGGTTTAAATCCACACCCGGGTTTTTGGGCACCGATTCCTTAATTTTGGCCGGACTTCAAACACAAAAGCAGCGTCGAAGCATCACGAGTGTTAGAAAACTGGAAACGTCTGTGATTTCGCGGCGGTTTGCAGTCAACTGGGGAAGTAACCCGAGTCGGCCTCCGACAAAAAGGATCCGACATCAATAGCCGCATTAGATGTTTTTCTCACGTCTGGCTTTCCTGTGGGTCCGAGACAAACAAAGATGGTGCTACAAAAAAAAAAAAAAGAGAAAAGAATAAGACCATCCATCTCCAAGCAAGTCAGCCTCCAGGGGGTTCGCTGAGAAAAAAAGTTTTATTTATTTATTTGGTGCCGGCTTTGTCGGAAACAAAAACGCTGAAATAGCGGCGCTCTCGCTCGACTTTTATTTAATTTGACCGTTAGATTATTTATGCTTTTTGACTGGTTAATGGAAAGCATCTAAAATGTAATTGCAGAGTCAATCTGCGCCCTCAATTCTCCAATAAGCAGATAGGAAAAGTATTATTATTATTAATTAAGTGCCAAAGCCAATTAACGCACTTGTTTAAAACCCTAAATAGGACTTTGCAAGTGATCATAATCAGCAGAGGTTTGTTGGAGAAAAGCAGCACTGACCACACTGAATGAACGCTTTTCAGCTTCATCTGTTCGTATTCGTAGCATTTCTTTATTTTCTTTCATTGGATCATTTATTGCCAAATTGCTCACAGGAGTGACAGTTTTCGCTCATCACAGTTAATTGTTGTTTAATCTGACTCTCGCTTCCATTTTGCATGACCCCAGTTTTTCTTTTGGCAGCGTCTTTCACAATATCCTCTCCAAATACGGCGATCAAGCTCATTTGCAGCGAATTATTCTCGTAAATCGTTACAAACGTTGGCACTTGTCGCGACCGTTTGAATAAGATTTGAGCAGAACAGCACTTGAAAATCCATCGCCTGAAAATCTATTACCTGAAAAATACACTGATGTGTTGAACATGTTAATTAAAATAGAAAAAAAAAAATGTACGAAATCAAAAGCCCATCCATGAAAAGAGTAATAAACTGTATTTGCTGTCACATTATACTTTGTCAGGTAGATGAACATAAAAATGGCAGCTGAAACGATGACCGTCCTGATATTCCTGAACATGTGCCGTCAGGCTTTTCCTCAGCGTCCTTCTCTGTAAACTTGTTATGGCAGTTGTGGATCTGGGGAGTCAAAACGCACCGAGTTCCTTCTGCGGCGTTACATTAGTCTCACAAGCAAAATACAAAGAAAAGCAAATCCTTCCGTCTGTTTTGGTGAAAGTCAGTCACAGTAACATGTTCCTTTGGAAACTTTAGATAACAGGAGATGAGCAGGAGACTTAAAAAAAAGAGAAGAAAGAAAATCCGTGACAGTCCTGTATGTTCATCGCACGGCGGCGTTTCAAAGAGAAGGCGGATGAGGCGGTGCATCTCAGATACGCTGACCTTGATCTTTTGTGGACCCAGCACTCGCAGCGCAGCAACGAATCACGACCTCTGACCCTGACTGTGAGCACGCATCTCCATAAAGCGAGGGACTGATGAAAACGAACGGAGATGCACAAACCTTTTGCATATCGTTCAACCTGCAGCATCAATTACATGCTCAAAAACAACTGCACGAAAAAACAAAAGCAGTGTTGATATGTGCTGTACAGACTCAAGTCCCGCCTGCAAGAAACACAAGTTCAAACTGAATGCAACAAAGCGGGTTGAGCACCCTGCTCACGCTGCTCCTACAATATATCCTGCTGGACCTGTGGGAGCAGGAAGGAGGTGGGAGGTGGATGTAATGAAAATTATTGGCAGTATAAAAGTGAGGATCTGAAGAGAAATAAAAGAAAGTTCCTGACATTAAACTTTAAGATAACCATGGACAAATAAAATAAAATAAAAAAATGCGGCGCAAGGAGCATTAACTTTCACATTTTTAAGGGAGGATGTGTCTGATTGTGTTTATCAGCTGATGATGTGAAATAATCCTACCGCTACACAGCACTTTTTGGGTAAGCAGGATGTCGTTTGTCAGAATGTCATTTAGGAATATCAATTCAATAGAAAAGGCAAGAAAAGGCCAAATAATTCAACGCATGAGCAGAGATTAGTTGACGGCTGTGTTAGCAAGAAGCGCATCATCCGTTTCATCTAAAGGAAATAACATGTCGGACGTCTGTACATGCCATTAATAATCGAGTATTGTTCAGACAACCAGCCACTGGGCAAAAATATTGACAAATATTCATTTTAAGTTAGTTTGGGCGTATACAATATAATCTGACGAGGCATGCCGACACCCGCTTACAAGGACCACTGTGTACCACACAGCCACACACACACACACACACACAGTCATGAGGCATAAAGTGCAAGCAGACATGCCTGTCACAAGTTGGTTAATTGAGTTATCAATTAAAGACGACAATAGCGTTAAAGTTTCCAGAAAACAGAACAGACACGTTTGGCAGTAATCGGAAGTGTCCTTTCCCTCTGTGCCCCACTCGGTTTTAATGTCAGAGAAAGGATTTGGAATGTACCGCGGCGCTCACGCTGAACGATGAAAATAGATTTCCCTGCAACCTGCTTGTAATCTACTTACATTCACTGTGGCTGCTGAAAATTATTTGTATCCACAATTGACCTCTTGATCTCTTTTTTTTTCCTCCCTCTCGTACCCCCGTCGTGCTTTCAATTTCTCTTGGTCTCTTTCACATGTGGGCCACATCTCTTGTGGCTTTTTGTAAGGAGATTGTGGGAGCTTACCCGGTCCCGTCTCCGGCTACGTTGGCCCTGTAAGTTGTAAAACTGCGAGATGCTCAGGGGTTATTCTTGTAGCAGCACTGGTATCCGAGTAACCTAGAAAACAACCGGTGGGTGGCATTGGCATGGGTGTGTTTTAACCAAAACCAGGATCTGAACAAGAAGTGTTTTGGTAATTCCACCACTGGCCTCCTGTGCAAACTTTGCTGCTCTTTTTATGCACAAAAGAAACTTGCAAGTCATGTGATGTGGACGCAGACTGAGAAAAAGAAAAAGAAACAAAACACATGGCATCTCACAACTTTACAGCCTAAGTTTTGCATTGTGAACCAATGTAGCTGTTATTAACTTTAGATTGCGTCACTTTAATCTCTCTTTACTCGATAAAATGACCCTTTTGTATCGGTTAAGTATAATCTAAGGGATCCTTAACGTGTCCTCTTTAATGCTTTAAACTAAGACTGCGATTACTCAGGCAAATGCAATTCAGGATAGTTTGGTGCACTTGTTTGAGAACATTCTCTAATCATTCACCAAAACCATGCATCTAGTGCAGACGGATTCAACGCCACGATCACTGTTTTGAAGCCGAGGTTATCCCTCGTTTATGATTCCCTTCATGCCCACTTGACTATTGTCTTCTACCTCGTGTGTTTTTTTTTCTTTTTTTTAATTCCTTTATTCTACTGTCCCTTTTATTCCTGTGTGACAGATGCCTTGGAAATGCAAAATCCTCAACCCAAAGACCGGATGTCAAAGAAGAGAGACGGTGCCTGCATTTGACAAGTCTGTTCGCTAATCCGCATGTTAATTTTAACAGATCCCACCCCGTCATAGTCTCCCTTCATTTAGAAGTCTAATCATATCCGATGCTGCGAACTGACGCGGCACCCGATACAGAACAGGAAACATCTGGGATCGCACAAGCCTAAAATGAAGGATATCAGCATTTATCCTCTGTGATTACCCACAGATCGAAACATGGCACTGGTAAAGATGGTCCACTGGATCACCAAACGTGACCGCTCAAAGAAAATTACACAGTTGGCATTTGCTCCCTGGATTAAAAATCAAATCCGTACCCAGTAAATAAGAATGATCCAGAAAAGGTGCTACAATGAAGTGTAAAACAAAACACTGTAATGACTCTCAGATTCCAGGCACAGTTTCACAGTCCTTGCTCTTAGCACAATATTCTATACACCTAGCATGCCAAAACAAAAAAAACAAAAAAAAAAAACCCAAAGGCAAAATTTTGTCCTACATTTTTCTCCCCATGAACTTCAAATGGTTTCTCTGGCCCACAGGCCTATCAAGAAAAGAAGTATCTTAACTCTTTTTTCCCACAACGATTAACTCTGGTCCCAATCACAGCTTCTGCTGTGCTGACACACCTTTCCAGTAATCAAGGATGTCATGCAGGTCCTCGCCTTTAGCAAACTGCACCTTTTTTCGAAGGGCATTTCCGGCCGTCACATAACAGGCCTCGTCACGCTGGCCTTTCCGGTAGGGACGGAAACGCTCCCAGATCCGCAGCGAGCTCTCTGAGGAGTACTCTGGGCTCGAGGAGTAGCCCGAGTAACTGGAATGGTGCCGAGCAGGCGAAAGCTGGGAGTAAGACGCTGCGTCCCTGCGGGAGCGTGTCAGGGGCTTAAGGAAGGAAACTCTCTGGGCAGGGGAGCCCTGGTGGGACCCTTCATAATAGAGAGCTGGGACGGAGTGGCGGTGCTCCGAGCAGTGGTAGTCCTGCTGCACCTCCAGCTGCTGCTGCTGCTGCTGTTGTATTTGCTGCTGTTGATGGTAATGGTGCGGCTTCTGGTTGTCCTGATGTTGGGCACCAACACCACCACTGTCGCAACCACCACCCCCTCCACCACAGCTCCCGCTCCCGACTAAAGGCAGCCTCTCCAGGGGCTCCCCACAGCCCACAGGACTGGCCCGGTCGGAGTACTGCTGCTGCTGTTGATTACAGGCATCCGGACTCCTCGGCTCAGGAACGTCCAGACTATACACTCTGGCTCCACCGCGTTCCCTGTCGCGACCCATGGAGCCACAAGATGTGGTGCTGCACTGTTTCTTGACAGCATTTACAATAACCACAGCTGCATCTGCACTCATTTGCCGCTGAATGGGGCGCACAGCGGTGGCTGGAGGTGGAGGCCTGTAGGGGGGAGTGACGACAAAGCCACCGCCACTAATCCCTGGGCGCTCAGAGAGAGGGGCGTTCAAGGCCGGGAGTGGAGGCGGAGGGGGTATTTTGTTGGGAGCCATGACCTGACATGTCTCCGTCACTCCTTGGGAGAGCGGGATCAGGCCACGAGTTAGGGAGGATGTGCTGGTGGGTGGTGGGGAGGTGGGATTTGAGGAAACAGTGGGGTTAGTAGAAGCCCCCGAAGCAGCAACTGCTGCTGCATCCAGTTTCAGCGCATCAATGCAGTTGTTAATAATCTGGTTGACCTTGTCCACCTCCATGGCGATGGTGGAGATCTCTGATGCGGAACCATGTCCATCATCATCAGAGTCATCGCCAAGATCAGTTCCATCATCATCCCTCAAGTCTTCCCCCCTCATCCCCACATGCCCACCGTCTCCCATCCTCTCCATCCCTGCCCCTCCAGTTCTCACATCCATATAGTTTCCTTTACTCGTAGCCATGGCCTCTGAGAAGGCAGTGGCCATTTTTTCCACTTGCGGGATAGAGGACAGTCTTGAGGAGGTGGTGTTGGCTGAGTGGAGCATTCCCGAGCTGGAGGATGTGGACATGGGCATTTTTCCTCCGTGGTGATGCTGATACTGGTGATGTTCTCTGGACTGTTCCTGCAGCTTGTGGACCGCCGATGGATCATTCGCTACTGCTGCCGCCACCTCTGGCCCGTAGCGCATTTCGAGTATAGTTTTCTTGACGCAGATGGATTTCTTCTTCTCATCATGCATCCGTTTCTTACGTAGACAATAGTACACAAAGCCCAAAACAATGAGCATGCCAAAAAGGCAGCCCACAATGGTCATTATGTAGTGAGTAGTGGTGGAAGGTGTGGGAAGTGTATCATCCTGGTTTTGACCCCGAGTGGAAAACTGGAGGCAGGTGTGGTTGTAGCGCTGAGAGTTGCGAATAGATGCTACGCAGAAGGTGTAATTGTTGTGGGGCTTGAGCTTGTTGAGGGTGATCATCTCCTTCTTGTTCTTCAAATTCATGACGTCGGATACGTACGTGTGGTTGTACTGTGTTAGAATGTACATTTTGGTGTAGGGCCTTGGGATCTTGACCAGGAGAGAGGCCGATGACAAAGAGACATGATGGAGCTTGATGCTGGGACTGAAGCTGTCCTCCGTGGATGAGGAGGAGGTAGTGGGCTGGTGGTAGGGCCCCACACCACCAAACATCTCCGGTCCGATCCCAGATGGACCGTCCAGATCCGGCGGGAGAGAGGTCATTCCCGGAATCATCACACCATCGCGGCAGTGATGGTACAAAATGTTCTTGGCGTTCCGACCAGCGTGGCCGGCAGCGATGGGGCTCAGTAAAGGGAATCCAAACATCTCCCGCGGCGTCTCGCACTGGAGGCGGTCGTAGGTGTGCGACACGTTGTTGAAGAACTCCAGCCAGGTCAGGAAGCTGTACAGGTCGCAGCCGCAATGGAAAGGATTCGCCGCCAGTTCACACACCATGAGGCGACTGAGAACCGTGAACGTGGACGGGTCGATGCGGGCCAGTTTGTTGGATGACAGGTCGATGCTGCTGAGGCTGGGGCACTCCCAGAATGCATTGCTGGCAATGACCTCGATGAGGTTGTGCTGCAGGAAGAGGCACTGCATGCGGCCGAGCCCTCTCATCATGCCCTCAGTTAGGTTTGTCAGCTTGTTGTAGCCCAGCTGAAGAACCTGGCAAAAACACAAAACAGTGTAAACACCAGAATTTACACTTTTAATAACACTATTTCATAATTAATCACTAGGAATCTGTCTCGCGGAAGTATTATGCAAATGTTTTAGGCATTTTGGGGATGGTGTTGCAAATTAGCATCTGGTATTGGTGTGGTATGCTTTTAGTTTATCTGTTTGGATCATAGAACCCATGGATAGGTAAATAACATGCTAGGGACAATATCAGGGTCATATCGGTTTGGATTTATTCTGTAGCAAGATAACGACTCCAAACATAAAACAAGAGCCACAAACAACTATCTTTAGAGGCGAGAAGAACAGGGAGTCCTTCACCAGATGGCCTGGTCCCCAGCGAGCCCTGTTCCCAACATCATCGAGTCAGTTTGGGAATTACGTAAAAAGGGACAAC
This sequence comes from Stegastes partitus, assembly GCF_000690725.1. Classification (NCBI taxonomy): domain Eukaryota; kingdom Metazoa; phylum Chordata; class Actinopteri; family Pomacentridae; genus Stegastes; species Stegastes partitus. Next base: position 75,337 of record NW_007578780.1, read on the forward strand.
TGAGACCGTCAAAACCAACAGACAAACTGCTGCAAGTTCTCTGAAATGCTGTAGGATGAACCTACATGTCAAGTAGATTTTTTTTTAAAAATCAAAGCAAATATCGCTCCAAATATTGGTTTGATTGAGTTCATTACTTCACTTTGCATGAAATTGCATAATAAATAGAAACTATTCTTGCCATTTTTGTTGTGAAGACATCGTCACTTCACTGCAAATTGCATTTTTTTAATGAAATAATTATGAGTACACTTGCTTCCATACGTTAGTTCTTCATGGTTTATAGTGAATGGAACAGAATGTACTCGGGGACGTTATAGAAAAACCACAGCTATCCCCAGTTTAATAAATAATATTCTTCTAATGAATGTTTAATAGATGAAATATATGAATTATTGCAGAGAATACGAAATAAATCTTCATTCTAAAATATAATCAAAAAGCAGTTTGTAGTGGATTTCACAACATTTTCTGGAATTATCTTTATAAAATTCATCATCATCATATTCAGGCTGTAGCCAAAATGAACAAACAAGTCCAACACTAATGCCTAACGCGTTCTGTGCTGTGTTGTCGTGTTGAGCTCGCTCCCGTTTCCTCCTCACCTGCAGATTGGCTTGCCCCGCAAAAGCTCCGTCCTCGATGTAGCTGATTTCATTCTTGGTGAGATTGAGGTCAGTCAAGTTGGTGAAGCGGTACATGGAACTGAAGAGCACAGCTTTCAGCTTGTTCTCGTTCAATCTCAAGTCGTGGACCGTGTTGTTGATGTGCTGGGGGATAGTCTCGTACGGCGGCTGGTTCTGACTGCATATGGCCAGCCACACATAGCCTTTGTCCCCCTCAATGAGCCAGCAGTCCCCGCTGACCATGTTGGGGAAATAGGAGAAAAATAGGAGGGAGGGAAGAATGAGAAAGAGGAGAGTGGAGGTGGTAGAAACGCCCTGCATGACGCCGATGAAAAGAAATGAGAAAGTAGGCGAGCTATATTTAGGAGAGGCAGACAGGAAAGGAGGATGTGTTTGCAGGAGAAAAAGGGAAGCAACAAAAGTTGCTAGGAAGGATTTCCGAAGAGGAGGATGGTCTGGGTTGGGTGCTGAAGAAGGGGTGAAGGCTTTACAGTGCCAGTCTGAGCATCATGGCGATTAGCAGGGGACCCATGTTATGTCATATCCGGTTGGACTGCAGCGTGACGCGACACAGCTCGTCTTCATGCTCTCTCCTCGAACCGATGGACTCTCGGAAAAATCTGTAGGATCTGTAGAGGAGAGCAGAACAAAAGAAACGTGAGAACAAAGCAGAAACGTATAAATTGTGGTAAATGTAATGCATGCTGGCAATGGAGTTTAAAATGTAATCAGATTTACTGAGAAAAACAATATTCCAGCAGCTGTGGTGCCAAAAAGTTACGAGAAAATGATTATGTCAAGAAGAATATAGTGTTTTCCAGAACTAAAGTAGATTTTCTTGCCGCAATTTTACATGAGATCATTTCCACTGAAACACAATTCTAACTGCATGCTGATTGGCTGATAAAACATATACTTTATATGCGTATTATACACTGATGAAAACACATTCATTCATCATATTTGTTGTGAAGACATCTGCAGTTGTGTCAGATGTTTGTTATCTATCAATTAGCATTAATTGTATCTAATATCAGAAATATATTTAGGTTCAAGGTCTTTTATTGGTCACAAACAC
>NW_007578780.1:78100-80001 GCF_000690725.1 Stegastes partitus
AAACTATCTCGACTCATAAATCAAAATGAGCAGTAAATGACGAATGAATCCAAACTGCGCCACATCCCCGTCGCATCGCCTCGTCTCTGGATCGGCGTGTTTACTGAACCTGCAGGCATCACGAAATCCATTTTCATCTGAGGCCGGTTACACACTTTTTCGGTTATTTCTCATCACATTAATATATGCATGCCGCATTGCCCCAAATGGTCTCCCTTTTAGCTGACTGCATCTCCTCCACCTCGTAAAAACTATCGAGTTTTGGCAGCGTGTGCACCTGACCGTCTCCTCTCGGTCCTGAGAAAAAAAAGCTGTTTTTAGACACGGAGCGCGGCATTAATCACCCAAATGCTGACAGCACATTGTCTCCGCAGACGTTTCTTGTTATGACACTATCCTGCCAGAACCTAAGCTCTCTAACCCATCTGCATGTCGGCTGAATAGCAGTCAAGCGTTTACATAAGGAGAGGATTAGCTGCCTGTTGCATCATGACAGACATTGTGCTCTTGCTGGCTCAGCAGCTGGAAAAAAAAAAAAACATACTTACAGTCGCACACACACGTTAAGCAAACATGCACACAGGATGGACACATGTTCTCAGACACACACACACACGTCCCGTATAACACGTATGCACACAGTCGAAATCACATCAGACGCAGCTCGACTGTCTTTATGTAGGACACCCTCGTCTTACATCCTTCATCCCACATGTTCCCCGTTTTACATCCTCTTGATTTCCATCATCGTTCCATGAAAACAACAACAACAACAAAAAATCTCTTTCTGTTTCTCTCAGGAACCAGATTTCTCTCTTGTGCTCCAAATCCAGACATCTTTCTAATTCTGGCGAAGAATTGAACTCATTACGGTTTATTCTGGTCCGCGTTCCCCCTCGAGGCGCTAACGGGGAATCAGGTCCACCTTCTATTTTTTTTTTAAATCTACTTTTACTGCAGAAAACTGTAAATCTTGTGTACAGCTGTTTATTATCATTGTGATACCTGTTAGGCTAGCTGTTCCCTCTTATGTGGCAGACACGGGGCAGTGGTGGCGTCTCAGACTTTTCTTTTGCGAGTGGATTTAGAAACCAAGTGCACAGTTTGGTCACAGGAAGACCGTGCACGCATTTAGTTCTAATTACTCCAGCCGCCCTCTGTGGTGGTCAGAAAGCTGTTCGACTGCACACATAATGTAATTTGGGCTTTTCTGTGAAGCCGCTAAAAGGATCACTTGCTCAATTTTGCGGCGAGCTATAGCACGACGAATACCCCCGGTCATGGTGGATTGTTTTTTTTTTCTTTGCTAAATAATTGGGCAAAAAATTTGAAGTCACTTAAGAACAGTTGTGGTACGGATGACATAAGTCTTTAATAGGGTGCTAATTAAAGGTCTGTGTTCATCACAATGAGCTTTAACTAGATCCCGACACAGTATAAATGTACTATTTCTTTTGTAATTGCAATTTAAATCAGATTCAGAAAGGTTTCATTTCAGTTGAAGGAGGTTTTCCTGTACGAGGATTCTGACTTTTTGTTTTGATCCATAACCGTAGAACAGTAACATATAGATTTAAAAACATGTTGTCACCAAGTTAGCAGCAAGTCATTATAAATCACAGTAAGTAATAGAAATGCTTCCAGTGTGCAGGAGGGTGCAAATTAACCACCTGAGAATGTGCAGGGGTAGACAGTATGTCATGTAAACAACTTGAATGTGCAAAAGGATGATAGTAAACCTATTTTAGTGCAACACAGAGTCATTGTCTGTGGTGGGAGGAGAAAGGCACTGTCACCACACCTGTAAATGACTTCTTCTTTCTTCTTTATAGAATGACTTCAGCACATGTTGTGTCTAGAGATTAAAAAAAAAACAGCAAAACAATGATGCTGTTGAAATT
>NW_007578780.1:80990-86152 GCF_000690725.1 Stegastes partitus
ATGTATAAGATTTGTCTTCTCTTTAAAGTGGGTGCGGCTTATATTCAGGTGCCTCAATAGTCCGGAAACTACGGTGCTACTAAATGCTTCTTAGCAAAATGATTTCAGGCTCTATGAAAATGTACGAGTCCACAAGAAGGTTTCAAACAAATAGTTTAGTAGGGGAAAAAAAACCAACATTTCCAATATAATCAGCTCTAATGTTCCATGCAGATGATCACTTCTGGGAGTCTGCAGCTTTCTCCACTCTTCAGTATTTCAACAATAAATGGTCCGGTGAGCACCGATCACCTCCATTGTCCTGCAAAATCAGAGCTACAAGCCCCGAAATCTGCCACCAATTAGGTCAGTTTGCAGTAATCACGGGCAAACGTCCGACAGGCCTTTCGGGGGGTAATCTCTACCTCAGCATCCTCACCTATCTGTATGCACAACGCGCCGCATGCTTCTCCTCTCATTTGTTCTGCCGCTCTCTGGTGGAACAAACGTCGTCTCCATCCAGTTTTGGGACGCTCCCTCTTGCAATTGATTGTCTTGCTCTTTCGTCTGAGGTTTATCCCCTCCACATGAGACGTGATCTCATTCGGCGCTCCACATAGCGAGGCCCGGAGGGAGGCAGGAAAGGCGGCACGTCTGCATGTGCGCGTGTTTGGGGATGTGATTGCATAATTAGTAATGTGGGACATGCAGAACACCTGTCTCACTGGGAAGTACACGACTCATCGCGCCGGTCCATTTGTAACCGTTAATATGTGGAACGCCAGATCAAACTTTTCCAGTCGCCGCTGCAGACTGACGCTGTGCTTTGTGAGATTTGCAACATACTTTTGAACCATCTTACGGGCAGATATCGCTGCATGACACGATGCTAAGCGGATAAACGGACAGTTTCTTTCTAACGGCAGCTATATCTGACCTGCACACGCAGCCTGAGTAGGTCAAACGGTTCATATCTGGAGAAGCAACGAGTGAACAGGTGGTGGGAGACAACCTGTAGGTGTGTGTCCTACTTTCACCTCAAATACGTCTGGAAACAAAGCCTCAGTCTATAAATTACTGACTTACATACAGAGCAACTGGTGTCACTGGCTGCTGGGTTTTTTTTTTTTTTTAAACTAAAACAATCCTGGAATCAACACTTTACATTTAACTCACTGTTTCAGCTGAAAAATATAAGGCCTCAAAAAATGCGTCTTGTTCTCCGAACACCACCGACGCTATCCAAGTATTGCATGTTGCATAATCCCGTTGGGTAATTTATGCAGGGAAGTCTGCTAATATGCTCGTTTAGTTTCTTTAAAAACTTAATGAGTTGAGTAAACTCTCAGCAGCACATTATTTCGACACCAAGTATTCATGTCAGGACAACTTGCATTTAGAAGTTTGAGAGAAACAAAACTCGAATCAACACCAGTGAGGTCGTGTCTTTAAAATGTGCCACTTGAATAAATGTAAAGATCAGCTCTGGCGAAAGGGAAGCTTGGGATCTTGTTTGTGATTTTTACATTCTACGAGACATGTCAGGAGAGAAATCAGGAGTCGACACCATGGCTGAGATTTTCAAAAACACAGAATCACAATTTCAGAGTTTCAAATTTAAGGAACCAACTCACGAGGCGGGGCTTTCCATATCATTAGTCTTACTCAGAATCAGTACGTATGCATCATTCTGGAGCACTGAATGGTTTTGCAGTGTTTGAGCAGAGGCGTAGGTGAGCTGGTGTGCTCGAGCTGCAGAGGGATGGATGAAGAGAGAAGTGAGGACTTTATAGAGCTGCACATTCTCGAAGAAGCGCCGGTATAGAGTGACGTCTAACGAATTTGAAGGCAAGAATGGATTGTTTTTAAAGGGGAAAAAAAAATGCAAATACGTACCTTTGACACAGAGATGAGTTTATAAAGTTAAATCATAACCAAAGAGGGACTTTAAACGTAGAGAGACTTAGCCCTGTAAAGCCTGAACCATGAAGTAACTGCCAGAATATTAATTAAAAAATAAATAAATTCAATTAAATTCAAATAACTTTAATTATCCCCTAGAGCAGGGGTGTCCAATCCTGGTCCTCGAGGGCCGCAATCCTTTAGATGTGTCCCTCGTCCAACACACCTGATTCACATGATCAGGATCATTATCAGGCTTCTGCAGAGCTTGATGATGAGCTGATCATTTGAATCAGGTGTGTTGGAAGAGGGAAACATCTAAAGGATGGCGGCCCTCGAGGACCAGAGTTTGACACCCCTGCCCTAGAGGCAATTCAAAAGCTCACTGAGAATTTAATATAAAGATACAAAAAAATAATAATAATATTTAAAAAAAAATAAAATAAATGGAAAATAAAGATGTTTTTGCATTTAGAAGGAGGACAAAAAAAATGTGTGTTTACAGAAACTTTTGACAAATTAAAAAAAATTCAAAATTAAACATAAATGTTCATATTTGCGTTTTAATTTGTATCATTTTTGCTCCATCCGGCCTTTTCTGGTGCATGAGTCACTGATCCATGGCGGATTAATCGCGCACCGAATGCGTCTGAATGTACACGTCAGGTTTTTCACTCTGATGATGTCGAAAAAGTCATGAATCAAATATGACACACTTACAGGGTTGAAAAACATTTCACCGCGTTGGTGCTTTACCAACTCTGTTGCTACATATAAAATAAATGTAGTGTCTTCCTTTTTCCTAAGTAGTTTCTGCTCATCTCTGGGACAAACTTTTTAAAGTTATCCGGCGCCGACTTTGTAAATCTCATCACACAGACACACAAACTCCATCGGCCACTTCATCCCTCCTCCAGATACGGGTCTGGGCTGCTCAGCGCACAATATTGATCCCCGCCGTTGCCACGGAAACACACTTATGATCGACACCGCCAATTAAAGCTAACGCTAAGAGAATGGGACGTCGTTGGCATTTGCATCCAATTGGCCCGTTTGGCCCGCTTCATTAGCCGCGATGATGAAACTCTCTCCCCCCCCCGAATCCTAATAGCATCCAGCGAACATTGGCTGTGACAGGTGTTGGAATTGGAGAGCCTCCATATCTCTTCTACACTATTACCAACATGACTCTTGGAGCCGGGCCACTGTCAGTCCAAATGTAAATTCATTTGCCGTGACCCCTTGTGCATCTGGCTGCATATAATGCTGTCGTTTCGAATCGTGTCACCTGTGGATTACATGTACTCACCGAGCTGACACGTTGAAACAAAGAGACGCACGTTTGCCCACGTGGAAAAAAAAAAGGAAAGAAAAAAAATAAAACGCTGGGTAAATTTGCACTGCGCCTTTCATTCAATTTGTGCTCGCAATCTGTGTGTAATTAGCTTTGATTTACTCAGGCAGCAGCTCATTACACAATCAGACAAGGACCTTCTGCCTTGGAGGTGCTTTCCGAGAGCGAGAGGAGCTCGGTTGGGTTCGCACGAGAGCGGAAACCAAAACTTTGGCGGTGAAATAATCGTCAATGATTCCCAATTAAACAATAACAATGCTCGTTTACGGAGTAGCTCGGATGGCAGTTTGATTTTTGGGAGGCTTCGTGTCGATTATTTCAAATTATGCAACACATTAAGATAATATCAAACACGATTATCTGCACATGCTTCCAGATTGTTGAGTGTTCGCATCATGTTAGCTCGGTGGCGTTTCCCCAGGCGCTGACAAAAAAATGAAATAGCAAAATACAACAAATGGTGACTAAGAAAAAAACAACAACAGGCAGACACAGCGGTTTAACACCTGTTGCAGCGTGAGTGAAACCAAACATCGGAAATCACTGAGCAGCTCAGATGTCCTGCCAGGCGCTCTAAAGGGCAGCGAGTGAGGTTTGTCAGTCTCATTGACAAAACGACAATAAAATATCTGTTTAAGTTGTAGCGCTTGTTGATCCCTGCCAATAGTCTCGTAATTATTTTGGCAGGTGCTGAGAATTCTGGCTGTGAGCAGCAATTTTTTTTGCAGCATTAATCTCTTTCGACTGCCTGTAGTGGGATGTTTATGTACAAACGGTGATCACTGGACTGAAAACAGACTTTTCCTGACGAGATCACAGAACAGTAAAGCAGATAAACAGAATGCAGCGTGGTACACAATAAAATGGGATTTTCTGCTAAATAGTTTTTCCTTTTTTTCTTCTTCTTCCAGAACCTGTTGTTCTGAGGCCACACTGATTGGATCTTTGCAATATCAGTGTTTTTATGGTGAAGCTGCAAATTGAACTGATTGGATTCAATACACGGTGAGCCAGAAGACCTCAGACAGACAGAAAAGATTGATTTAAAGTGGATGTACTTTAATTCAAGTGCTGACTTGAAGCAAAACATTTCAAAATAAGGAAGCGGATGAAGTTTTTTTTAAAGCTATTCTTGGTTAGTTTCCATTCCAAGGTCGACCACATACAGTTGAAACCAGAAGTCGATATACACTGAACAAAATGACACAATTTTTTTTCCCTCACTATCTGACATGAAATCAGACCAAACGTTTCCTGTTTCAGGTCAGTCAGGATTACCAACATTATTTCTATTTGCTAAACACCAGAATAATGAGAGAGAGAATTTTTAATGACTTTCTTCAAAGTCAGAAGTTTACATCCACTAAGATCCTTCAAACTATTTGGGAAAGCCCAGATGATGATGTCATGGCTTTGGAAGCTTCTGATTGGTTAACTGACAGCATGTGAGTTAACTGGAGGCACACCTGTGGATGTATTTTAAGGCACACCTCAAACACACTGCTTCCTTTTGTGACAACATGGAAAATCTAAAGAAACCAGCCAAGATATCAGGAAGAGAACTGTGGACCTCCACCAGTCTGGTCCATCCTTGGGTACAGTTTCCAGATGCCTGAAGGTTCCACGTTCATCTGTTCAGACAGTTCTATCAAGTATAACCACCATGGGAATGTCCAGCCATCATAGGCTCAGGAAGGAGACGGTTCTGTGTCCCAGAGATCAAGTGTTCTGGTTGAAATGTGCGAATCAAGCCCAGAACAGAAGCTAAAGACCTTGCGAAGATGCTGCTGAAGCTGGTCAGAGAGTCATTATCCACAGTGGAACCAGTCCTGTACCGACATGGGCTGGAAGGCTGCTCAGAGAGGAAGAAGACATCACTCCAGAAGAAACATAGAAAAGACAGATTACAGTTTGTAGATGCACACAG